>NW_028242971.1:0-146712 GCF_964263255.1 Lissotriton vulgaris
CTGGTTTACTTGAGGGCAGACTACACGGTGCTGCTGGGGTTAAGAGAGTGTTGGGCAGCTTTGGGAAGGCGTCAGGATTCAATATTAACTGTGATAAGTCTTGCTTGTTCCCATTGATGCCCACACCTGATGACCAGAGGTACTCTTAATCATTGGGTTGGCCTGCAGTTCAATTCCATCAAGTTTCTGGGGATGCTGATATAGCATGAGGCATATGCCCTCCTGGAGGAGAACCTAGAGAAAGTGGTGACCCCTATCCGTTGTTCACTTTCCTTTTGGACTCGACTGCAGCTGTCACATATGGGCAGGTTCACCATTGTCAAAATGCTGATACTGCCCAGAATCATTGTACTTCTTTACAGCCATACCACTGATTCTCCTGAAGGCATTCTTTAGGGATCTCGACAGCATTTTGATGAGTCTAATATGCGTAGCTCAAAGTAAGATCCTTTAGAGGAGGGGGGAGGTCTTAGTGCACCAGAGTATGCGCTCTACTATGCAGCAGCTCAGTTGCAATGGCTGATAAGGTGGTTAGCTGGTGTACCACCACTCAAATGTATGGGTATGTATTCTGTATGTGCTGGTGGGACAACCTCTCTTAAACAGACAGTTGTACAATGTACCATGTTCAGGACTGGGAGGAAGCGGGGATCAGATCATGACGGATGTGGTGTACCCTTGGTGCCTTACTATTAGACTATGGACAGGGACCAGAACAGTTCCTGTTGTACTCAGCACTCAGAGATGTGATGCAGAAGACATGGGGTTCTGACCGGGAACAACCCCCTCTAGGGGTGCAATTAGAGGTGGTTCTGAAGGAAGGGAATACTACCAAAGCTATTACTCGCTTTTACTCCACACCATGATGGTGACACTATGGAGAATTCGGAAAACTGGTGATTGGTTGACACTAGCACTTGGAACTAATATCTCTGACAAACTGTGAGACCGATGCCCCAGTTGGGACGGGTATGCTCAGACTTGAGTCCTGTGCTCTCCATGCCACTGGAATCAAGCTATCCAGGCTGATGAGGGCTGAAAGCCTAAAACCGGTCCTTGGATGCTTTTTTCCAGTCCAGGGAGGACCTGGCTTGGCAGTTCGGGCTGGACTGTTCCCATGGGTACAGGGTCAAGACTGATTTGCATATGGCTGGGTTCAAACTGGAAAGGCATGGTGAGCAAAAAAACGATGGATTTAGGCCCAGATCTCTGTACTGAGGTGAATGTATGACATTGTTCTGCATTCTGTCCATCACCTGTTATTTTTGCCCCAGTTGATTAGGCAGGTGATGCACAATGCACGGTTTCACCTCATTTAGTTTCTATATCTTCATCATGTCTATCTCAGCCTATAGAGGACTGGTAAGATATTTCCTGCCGCAACTAGTAGATGTCCCAGATTGAGAATGTGTCAGTACCATGCACCTGGATAACTGGGCTTCCACAGGAGCAGAATAACTTTTCCCCAAATCCCAAACTCCACTGCAAGTGAATGTTTAAATCCACTCCCAAGAGGGGGAAAGGGGGATGGAAGAGAGACTCCACTGCTGTGCCTCCTCCTCACAGGAATCCTAGTGAGGGACAACTTGACATCTGCAAACACTAATACAAACCATTAATACTTTAAATTAGTCCCTCCCTCACCCTAGGCTAGCTACTACGTCTGCGCTACTCCTTGTGTATATCCTTTACCTGTTTTCCACAGTGGCTTAGCTTCTCTCTTACTCTCTTTTCTTCAATTTGTTTATTTGTATTTGTTGAGATTTATACAGCCATTAATTTTATCATTTTGTCTCTTTCTTTTACAGCTGCAGCAGGTAAATTTGTAGGTAAGTATAATATACATACATATTATTTATATATATATATATATATATATATATATATATATATATATATATATATATATATATATATATATATATATATATATATATATATATATATATATATATTCACTGAAAAAAACATTGGTTATAGACCATATATAGTTAGGGATTAGCATTTACAAAACCTTAATTTACTCGCACAAAACCATTGAAATTCGCATATATAGTTAATTGCTATAACTATATATCGCGCACCCGCAATCCACTGCTGATGATGTCACATATTACATCCTTCATGACATGGTCAGTGACATCACTGATGACATCACTGATGACATCATCCAGTGACTGTATGTTTCTGTAAAGTTAAAATATGTCTTACATATTGAAGAATGAGTGGATGTATAAGTGTCTGGATGAAGGATTTAGTAGGTGCATGACTGACTGTATGAGAGAGTGATTAAATGTGTCTCACTGAGTGCATGGGTTAGTGACTAAACTGTCTTAATTTGTGCATCATTATGTCTGTTGTTCTGTAAACTGCTGCATGTGTTGATCAGTAGCTATATGAGTAACTATATGGGTTATTAATTGTATGCCCAAGTATTTGTATGGGAGACTGTGTGTGTGTGTGGGTGGCTGGGAGATGTGTGACTCTGTGCATAGATGTGTGAGCAGTTGATTCACTAGATGTATGGGTTCAGAAGTGCATGAGGAAACAGCTGTATCGGCGGTTGACTGTGTGCATGAGTGTATTGGTGAGTGAATGGATATCTCAGTGCTACATGTCAAAGTAAGTACATATGTAAAACACAGTACATGTGAGAGTTGACATATATAAATAACTGTGCATAAGAGCCAGTGAATGTGTGAGTGGCTGTATGGATCATTGTGAACTTGTATCAGGGATTGTATAAGAGAGTAAATATGTGTTAGTATATGTTTGAATAAATAAGGTGTGTATAACTGTATAGTTGAGGAAATGGAGGTGTGATTGATTTTTTGCATGACTGACTAGGTGTGTGAGTAACTCCATGGATGAGTGACAGTCTGTGAGTGTCTGTTTACACTGATTGTATCTAAGGTTATATTTGAGTCTGAAGAGGTTCATCGTATTATCACATGATTGATGCCATCAGTGATGTTTTCTGTGATGTCATTTGAGATATTAGTGATGACATTTGAGATGCCAGTGATGTCATCAGTGATGTCATTTGAGATGTCATCAGTGATGTCATCAGTGGTGTCACTGACCATGTCATGAATGATGTAATATGTGACATCATCAGCAGTGGATTGCGGGTGCGCGATATATAGTTATAGCAATTAACTATAAATGCGAATTTCAATGGTTTTGTGCGAGTAAATTAAGGTTTTGTAAATGCTAATCCCTAACTATATAAGGTCTATAACCAATGGTTTTTTCAGTGAATTTTCTAGGTTTTGTAAATGCTAATTCCTAACTATATATGGTCTATAACGGATGGTTTTTTCAGTGAATTTCAATGTTTTTTTAATAGCAAATATCAAAAGCTGTCAAATGTCAAGTACGTGATAGGTAAAAACATTTTCGTGTTTATGCACGCTGATATGCTTTGAACGCTGCCCCCCCCTCTTTTCTCTTAGTAGTACTCTATCTTTGCAGATAGTGAAGGGTAGTTAACGCAGGCCTTTGCCCCCGTTGTAATCCGTCGTGCCTGCTTCTCTCTCCATTTGATTGATTGTTATCCAAGCATTTACTGTTTTAGAATTGATTCTCTTTTTCATTCTCTATTTACAAACAAGCACAGAGTCGCAATACTCTGTTTAGTCTTTGCAGATAGTGAAAAATTGTTTAAAAAAACAAAAGTAATCGAGCAAAATCAGTAGGCCACTAATGGGATCTCTTTTTGACCTCGCTAAAATAGAAACATTAGGAACAACCCTTCATGAGAAATACGAAACTAGTGAGATGAACTGAGCTCCACACCATGATGGCTGAAAGACAGCTCAGCTCCGCCACCCACCCCGCCCAAAATAACGATAAACTCTATGCAAATATTATAAATATATACAACACACCAGCAAAGTAACAGGGTAAAACATTTTATTAAATAACTATTTACATAACTATTTTATACGTTTTGTTGCCTGATCCGGCTAGCTCAATCGATCGAGCATGAAACTCATGCACTCTGATAGCAAGCGTTGCTGCTGATGCTATGCAGTCAAAAACCGGTTTTCAGTTTGTACATTCTTCAAGATTTTTCCATCCAAGGCTGGTTGACAGTTTGTAAAACGATGGCTTCAGATTTTCAACATACGGTGTGGTGGCGCGGACTGGGAGGGGGCGCTTGGCTCCTGCCCCCTCCCCAAGTCGTGTTGCCCTGGTGTGGCCTAAGATCGCCCCCGACATAGGCGGCCGGCTCCCGGGGTCCGGCGGTACTTTTTGAGTTTTGATGACTCTTCCATTCTGGACCTTGTCCCACAATCCGTTTGACCTGAAGACACGCTGTAGTGGGGCGCCCCTTTACCGTTTCAGTTGCCATTCCGCCCGCTTTTGCTACACTGTGCCTCTTCCGCCATTCAGCTGTTTACCGCCCGCTCTTGCGACTACAGCGTCTCGCTCACCATGTAGTTGAGTTGCTCCCGCTCTTGCGATGCAGCGATAGGCGGCTGCCACAGGACTCTCAAAATGGCGACTGGCTCTTCAGATTTGGGCGTGGTCCACTAAAATGGCCCTGGGACACCTTGGAACTCGGACGCTTGTCAGCTAGGGCTTGGGCCCCATTCTCGAAAGCGTCCCCTCAGCCTTGAAGATTCTACAAAAGTCTTGGGGGCCCCCGACTCCCGCAGGCTTCTGGTGGGGAGCGGCTGCCATGATTACTCGTGGAATGGCCACGACTGAGCTACGAGATGGTGGTGCTCTCATGCTGAAGCCAGCTTCAGTCTGAAACATCCAGAAACACTGTAGACTACCAATTCGATCAGTTCCGGTAGCGCCCCAACATGACCCGGTAGAGAAGAACTTGCCCTCCCCTCTTTGACTGATGGTTCTTGTTGCCTGTCCCTTCTGTTGTCATTTAACAGAACTTTTTAGACTGCTGAAAGGGGTTGTGTTCCGACCGCTGGTTGGTGGAGACATTTTGACTATATTCTGGACCTACTTTTTCGCGTAATGCGTTATATGACACGCCGCGTTAGCGCACCCGGAAGTGCTCCGGTGCGCGAAGCGCAGCTTCCCGGAAGTGATCCGGGGCGCGCAGCGCGTAACGTAAGCATAACAGGTCATGTGATTTGTTAATAAAACTTTTCATTGGTTCATTTTACTTTTGTTATTCTAATGATGATAGGCTTGGTCATATGACCTAAAAATTACGCTTTTTATTGCTTTCGAACATTATTTTTTCTTAAACATATATGTTATAATGTTCCAGGCTAATGTACTTTCCCGGAAAATTTACAACTGTCCTGCAAGTAAAATATATTCCTTTTCCGAGAAAAAGGGCGTTTCTTCGTCCCATGACGGAGCCGTTGAGCAAAAGAGGCTTGGCCTGCTGTCTTAGTCGCCGATACGCCTGAATATCAGATTCTTATCGATCACTTTATGTTGCAGGAGTAGAAAACACAACAGCCCTTGACCATTTATCTTTACTGTGTTCCTGCGTATTATACCTTTTATCCGTCATGTAATTGGACTGCTTTATTTCACTTGCCTTTTACTGATTCGAAAACAGTGACTAAAATTAAAAACTTTACCAATGTAAATTCTACTACCATGTTTTGTTTTAAAAACCTTTTTTATGAAAATGTCAGTATACAAATACGGGCCTATAACCACGTGGGCCGGCCACGGAGCAAACTGTAATCGTATATGATGAGGGGACATTTACACTGTAGAAGAACGTAACGGGCGGGCCATTAGGTTGCAAGAACTAAGGTGTCTAACAGTTGCGAAATCGGTGGACGTACATTTTATAATTAAAGTACGACAGGGCCAGTTACAATAAAATTTACAGTTGAGGCCATAAACTACATCCGCAGGGCTAGGTGATAGCCTAGGACCGGCCTAGACAATCAGACACAGAGGAAGAGGAGTGTCAGAGGGTGCAGTAGTGAATAGGGTGAAAGGGAGGTGTCGGGCGGGCACAGGGTGTGATACTCAGGGAAGAGCAGCGCAGATGGGGGAGGTTTATGGCCCATGCATGAAAGAGAGAGCGGGGGTGACCAGTGCATGGGGGAGATATTTGCGAAGGTGGGGAGCCATGCTGAGGATCGGCGGCGTGCAGAGAGTGGGTCTGGTCAAGGCATCTAAAATGGCTGCCGTGCTCAACAAAAGTGTGGCATTGCAAAAAAGGCAAGATGGCGCAGACAATATTTATCAATAAGGAATAATTTATAACAATTATTTTTAACAAAATATTTACTCGCAGTGACAAAATGGCGGTCAACAGTTCCTGATTTCCTTCGAATCGAACGTAAACAGACGTCACGCAGCAAAAAAAAAAAAAACGTTCACGCACAGCTGCTGGAAGACATGTATCAACATATATGAGCCTCCTCAGCCACCCTCAGAAAACATAAGGGGTCAGGATACGTCTCCCGTACCCCCTTATACCGTGTAATTTAATTAAACTGAAACACAAAATGGCGAATTCCCGTTTCGCTACCAGTTTGCGGCCCGGTTCGCGAACCGGGAAACGCTTCTACCGTGAAAAATCAATTTTTTTTTATTTTCCCCACGGGACCCTTTAATAACCCCAACATCATTCCTAGGGGGTCAAGAGGGGTCTACCTTGCCCCCTTTCATTAAATTCCCCCTTCGTTTTTCTCCTCCTCTTGTCTCTCGATCCTACCGAGAGACAAGATGGCGGCCGCTCCGGACTGTTTAGAATGTTGACAGACACCGGAGAGCCAACCTCATGACCTTGTCTAAATTCAATCTAAAATCCAAAGGCGGAAAAACTTTAAGCAACCTAGCCATAAAAGCCTGGAACAGTATGCCAAGGCACCTCAGGCTTCAAACATCTGAGAAACCATTCCGGAAGCTGCTCAAAACCTGGATCTTCACGCTCCCTGACGACTGGTCCAAAGCCGCCATTTAGCCTCCCCCACTCCCCTCTATGACTGGAATCAGGACCTATAGCGCCATGATGCTCCTTCCGGAGCGACCGCTTGCGCTTTATAAATACTACTTCCAAATTCCAAATTCCAAATTCCAATCAGCTTCGCTTTGCAAAGCTCCGTTACGCGAAAAGTACGCGATCTGGAGCGCTATCTGGGACGCTGTCACACATATATACATTTTTTTAAACGTTAATTTCTCAAAATCCACTGGAGCACATATATTGAGACCCAGCAAAGGCACATCGGGCTAACAGTCCCTACAATTTTGCCAAGTTTCGTGTAAATCCATTCAGCCGTTCGAGCTAAAAGTGAGGCCAAACGCCCTATGGAAAAATGAATGGGAAAAACGCGTTTTGGGACCCCCCTTTTTTCTCGGCCCCCCCTTGAAGAAACCCCCCCAAATTTTCAGGGGCTGCTCAGAAACAGAATGTGTCATTTTCCTGAAAATTTCAGCCGATTCCATCCACAAACGCCAAAGTTATTAGACATAGAATTTTCAAAAGTCCCATAGGAAAAAAATCCTAACTATATATACCTACTGGCGACCGCCAGTAGGTAATATATGTATATGTATATATATATATATATATATATATATATATATATATATATCTGCTCCACGAATGCCGGGGAAGACTCAAAGGCTGTCTGGGCGGTCCGAGTGACATAGCCGGCGCTTTGCAAGTATCCGCTCCCAGGTTCTAAATTCAATGAAGAACCACTCGGACACCTCGAGTGCTTTAGCTATAGTTTATTTTAGCAAAAGGGAATAACGACGCGTTTCGGGGATGAACCCTTGATCACGCTCGTAAACAGTAAGTGCCACCATGTTTAAATACATAAAAAAAACACATTTCCACCTCACGTGACTTCCACGTACAACTGTGGCGGCCATCTTGTAACATGCATTTTTGCCTTAGAGCACGTAGGATTAACACGTATTGTACTTTCACAAATACCCATGATTTCATTTTTATGATATCACAGCCTCAATAAATCATTATAATTCATGTACATTTACGCAAATGCGGCAGTTAGTTTTTGCAATGGTTCGCTTTGATATCTGCTATTCTCACTGTCTTGCCCCAGTGGGCTAGTCCGTTCCTGGTGTCTCGCCCAAGTGGGCTAACAATAGTTCATGTGTCAACGTGTTCTACATAATCATATCCTACGTGTTCATGGTATGTTGGCCTTGATCTTCTAACCATCAGTTTTCTTTACAAGTATCAGTGCTCAAAACAATCTGGATTAAAAACATGATATAATTACACTTCAACAAACTGTATTCAGACTTAAAAAACATATCATTCATGTAAGTGAATTGCTAGCTCTTCACTGATATTCAGCCCATTCGGGGCGAGACTATCCAAATCAACAATGTATCTGGATTTCAATTTGCGCATTAATAGTTCACGGTTTCCCCCTCTCACTCCGAGTGGTTCTTCATTGAATTTAGAACCTGGGAGCGGATATATATATATATATATATTACCTACTGGCGATAGCCAGTAGGTATATATAGTTAGGATTATTTCTCTATGGAACTTGTGAAAATTCTATGTCTAATAACTTTGGCGTTTGTGGACGGAATCGGCTGAAATTTTCAGGAAAATGGTACATTTTGTTTCTGAGCAGCCCCTGAAAATTTGGGGGGGTTCGTCAAGGGGGGGCCAAGAAAAAAGGGGGGTCCCAAAACGCGTTTTTCCCATGTTAATTTCCATAGGGCGTTTGGCCTCACTTTTAGCTTGAACGGCTGAATGGATTTGCACGAAACTTGGCAAAATTGTAGGGACTGTTAGCCCGATGTGCCTTTGCTGGGTCTCAATATATGTGCTCCAGTGGATTTTGAGAAATTAACGTTTTAAAAAATTTATATATCTGTGACAGCGTCCCAGATAGCGCTCCAGATCGCGTACTTTTCGCGTCACGGAGCTTTGCGTAGCGATGCTGATTGGCTCTCCAGTGTCTGTCAACATTCTAAACAGTCCGGTGTGGCCGCCATCTTGTCTCTCGGTAGGATCGAGAGACAAGAAGAGGTGAAAAACGAAGGGGGAATTTAATGAAAGGGGGCAAGGTAGACCCCTCTTGACACCCTAGGAATGATGTTGGGGTTATTAAAGGGTCCCGTGGGGAAAATAAAAAAAAATTGATTTTTCACGGTAGAAGCGCTTCTCGGTTCGCGAACCGGGTCGCAAACTAACGGCTGAATGGATTTGCATGAAACTTGGCAAAATTATAGGGACTGTTAGCCCGATGTGCCTTTGCTGGGTCTCAATATATGTGCTCCAGTGGATTTTGAGAAATTAACGTTTAAAAAACAGATATATCTGTGACAGCGTCCCAGATAGCGCTCCAGATCGCGTACCTTTCGCGTACCGGAGCTTTGCGTAGCGAAGCTGATTGGCTCTCCGGTGTCTGTCAACATTCTAAACAGTCCGGTGCGGCCGCCATCTTGTCTGTCGGTAGGATCGAGAGACAAGAGGAGGAGAAAAACGAAGGGGGAATTTAATGAAAGGGGGCTAGGTAGACCCCTCTTGACCCCCTAGGAATGATGTTGGGGTTATTAAAGGGTCCCGTGGGGCAAATAATAAAAATTTGATTTTTCGCGGTAAAAGCGATTCTCGGTTCGCGAACCGGGTCGCAAACTAACGGCTGAATGGATTTGCACGAAACTTGGCAAAATTATAGGGACTGTTAGCCCGATGTGCCTTTGCTGGGTCTCAATATATGTGCTCCAGTGGATTTTGAGAAATTAACGTTTAAAAACAGATATATCTGTGACAGCGTCCCAGATAGCGCTCCAGATCGCGTACTTTTCGCGTAACGGAGCTTTGCGTAGCGAAGCTGATTGGCTCTCCGGTGTCTGTCAACATTCTAAACAGTCCGGTGCGGCCGCCATCTTGTCTGTCGGTAGGATCGAGAGACAAGAGGAGGAGAAAAACGAAGGGGGAATTTAATGAAGGGGGGCTAGGTAGACCCCTCTTGACCCCCTAGGAATGATGTTGGGGTTATTAAAGGGTCCCGTGGGGCAAATAATAAAAATTTGATTTTTCGCGGTAGAAGCGCTTCTCGGTTCGCGAACCGGGTCGCAAACTGGTAGCGAAACGTGAATTCGCCATTTTGTGTTTCGATTTAATTAAATTACTAGGTATAAGGGGGTACGGGAGATGTATCCTGACCCCTTTTGTTTTCTGAGGGTGGCTGAGGAGGCTCATATATGTTGATACATGTCTTCCAGCGGCTGTGCGTGAGCGTTTTTTTTTTTGCTGCGTGACGTCTGTTAACGTTCGATTCAATGGAAATCAGGAACTGTTGACCGCCATTTTGTCACTGCGAGTAAATATTTTGTTAAAAATAATTGTTATAAATGAATCCTTATTGATAAACATTGTCTGCGCCATCTTGCCTTTTTTGCAATGCCACACTTTTGTTGAGTACGGCAGCCATTTTAGGTGCCTTGACCAGACCCACTCTCTGCACGCCGCCGATCCTCAGCATGGCTCCCCACCCTCGCAAGCATCTCCCCCACGCACTGGTCACCCCTGCTCTCTCTCTCATGCATGGGCCATAAACCTCCCCCCATCTGCGCTGCTCTTCTCTGAGAATCACACCCTGTGCCCGCCCGACACCTCCCTTTCACCCTATTCACTACCGCACCCTCTGACACTCCTCTTCCTCTGTGTCCGATTGTCCAGGCCGGTCCCAGGCTATCACCTAGCCCTGCAGATGTATTTATGGCCCCAGCTGTAGAGAATCACCGCTCTTCAAAGGAGTTACAGTAGATCAAGGCCCCCACCCCATGAGATCCGTCACACCACACGCGTTCCTGCAATCTGATAACCATCCTGTATTGTGATTGGAGAGGGGATTCTCACTGTGAGGGTGTGTGGGACCGAGCCTGAAGCGGAAGATTCCAGGGATGCCTTTTTGTACATCAAAGTCTTCACAATTATGTGTCACATTAAAAATATATAGCACTCCAACAAAGTAGAAGGAAAATAACACTTTAATAACTTATAAATATATACATCGCAACAAAAACAGTAAACACCTTAAAACATTTTTTATTAAAACAGAAGCAACAATGGTCAGTAGCGGTCTGTTGTGCAAATAGTCCCAAGGCAGCATATTTACCTAGAGTGGTGCTGTGTGGGACATTCTGAATGGAAATTAACCAGAACTATAACCATCTACTTCCAATAATATAACTTTTATGCCCAAATTACGCAAAGATTCAGCTAATCTGCTAAAGGGGGGAGTCGCCATTTCTTTACAATAATCAATAATGAAAAATCAACATCAATAGGGTTGTCCGTATTCCCGATGCAGCACTATAGTGCAACATACACAGCACCTGGGGTGTCAAGAGTGAACAGGTCCTAGCTGCTTAACCAATGACTGACAAATGCTATATTAAACACTTACTATGTATAATACTTGCGTTCACAATAGTTTTACTTTACAAAACAGAACAAAAGATGTCCCCTGTAAGTAAACCCATATTAGCTGTTTCAGTTATTGAACATCCTAAGGTTTTATGACATGGGGAACAGTAGTGATATCCTGGGCGGGTGATGGAACTGGGTTTGTTAATGGAAAAACATCTACAGAGAAAACTATTGGTAAATTATACTTCTCCGGAAATTTAAAACTCACAAATGTTTCATTTGTGTAATCGTTTTATGAACATGTACATTAAAAAACTAAAAGAAATGCCAAGAACGTCCCATGTGAAAGTGAATTTTATCTGGCAATTTTTTTCTTTTCCTTCTCATGAAAAGAAAGTTAAAGCCAGGTTCGTTACCTGCCTCATCTGCAAAAAAAAACTCTCGAGAGGGACCGAAAAAAAATATAGCTATGGTAATCATACCATGCATCGGCACATGGAGAGGTGGCACCCTCTTAATTATTCTAAAGCACAACTTCGAGATTTGGGGGATAACCCCCGACCGGCAAAAACATCCACCAATGACTTAGCAATAAGTGAGTCAGAGGCAAGGGAAACGGTCCCAAATCTGCAAAAGAACTTTGGGCAGATGAGATTGACTTGTGTAGCATGTGGAAAATTAATTTCATGCGGAGAGATCAGTATTACTTCAATAAATACAGTAATCAATGATGCATTAGAACTTAATATCAATTCATTTTCCGAACGTGTAATCAGTACCTGTCCCATGTCAATTCATTGTTCGAACATATAATCAATACCCATCCCGGATCAATTCATTGTCCGAACATATAATCAGTAAAAAGTGCGACAAGTGCAACAAAATCATATCAATAATTCATTGTGAGCAAGTACCAAAAGTGTCGACAATTCTAACCTTCAATAAATACAGTAATCAATGATGCATTAGAACTTAATATCAATTCATTGTCCGAATGTGTAATCAGTACAAGTCCCATGTCAATTTATTGTTCGAAGGTATAATCAATACCCATCCCGGATCAATTCATTGTCCGAACATATAATCAGTCTTATCCCATATCAATTCATGTGCTAAAAACTGCATACATATCTCATGATATCAAGGCTGATCAATCGGGGCACAATAGTGTCATTTGTACCGGCGCCATTTTGGGTGAGGTCAGGAAGGTCCAAGTATAGTCAAAATGTCTCCACCAACTCGTGGTTGGACCGGGACCTCTTTCGGCAGTCCAAAAGTTTTCGTTGAAGGGTAGTAGAGGGGACTGGCGACATGAACCATCAGTCAAAGAGAGGTGGGAGGCAAAAATCTCTCCTACCGGGTCGTACTGGTGTCCCACCGGAACTGATCAAGTTGGTAGTCTTGCAGGATTTTGGTGATTTCAAGACTGAGGCCGGCGCCGGCATGAGCGCGCCGACGTCCCGCGGCTACGTCGTGGTCGTTCCGTGGGTGATCATGGCAGTCATTTCCCATCGGGGGTCGGGGGCCCCCGTGGCTCTTATAGAATCTTCAAAGTGGAGGAGAACGTTTCTGGATGCAGGACTCATTTTCTAGTTCAACTCAGACGCGCCGTTGCACCGCAACAGTGGACGAGACCCCCGCTGGGCAAGCGAAGCATCATTGCCTCGCAATAGTGGATGAGACCTTTTGTCGGGTGAGTGCAGCGTCGCTGCATCGCAAGAGTGGAGGAACCCTTTTGTTGGGTGAGTGGAGCGTCGCTGCATCGCAAGAGTGGAGGAACCCTTTTGTTGGGTGAGTGGAGCGTCGCTGCATCGCAAGAGTGGAGGAACCCTTTTGTTGGGCGAGTGGAGCGTCGCTGTATCGCAAGAGTGGAGGAACCCTTTTGTTGGGTGAGTGGAGCATTGGGGGTGCAGCTGAGGGGCCCCCACCTGGGGGGGTGGGAGAGGCTCGTTCGCGCCGCCTCTCCCTCCCAGCGCACCCCACGCCTACACCTGGCGTTGATATCCGTGATGTCCGGACCAGGCGATAAGAGAGGGGGGGGGTCGGAGGCAGAGGCAAGACATCCCCCCCCGTGGCCTGCAGGGCGCCGCTTCAGGCCCGAACGGGGAGCTCATATCAAGCCGGGGCCAGACCAGGAGATACGAGGGGGGGGATCGGTGGCATGTGCAAGACATCCCCCCCGTTGTTGCAGCCATTATCTAAGAAAGAAGAAGATTCCCTCGGCCTCGGCTTCTTTCTTGGCCCGGAGATACGAGGGGAGGGGGGGTCGGTGGCATGTGCAAGACATCCCCCCACCGCGTGTTGTCGCAGCCATTATTGAAGAAAGAAGAAGAATACCGTCGGCCTCGGCTCCTCTCCTGGCCCACCTTACGGGATGACCTCCCCGGCCGACGGCTGCCAGCAGGACTCACCCTACACGTGCCGAAGGCCTCGTCTTCCAGATGGGCGTAGCCGCGAACCTGTTGCACTTCGGGAGTTTCCGGAATGGTGGTAGGTATCTGCTGATTTGTATTTATTTCGTGTTACCGTTATTGGGCGTGGCAGGCGGTGGGACAGACATGCTTGGAGCAGTGGGGGGGTGGCGGAGCCTAGCTACCTTGTGGCTGCCGTAACGTCAAGCTTGGCTTCTTTCACCACTTTCATGTTTCTTATTTCTAGCGAAGTCAAAAACTCATCAGACGCCTACTGATTTTGTTCGATTTCTTTCCCTTCCTTTTCAAGTGTGTTTCATGCTAAAGTTTCTGTTTAACAGGATACAGGGATTACTTCGTATTTTACATATGTCTTCTTTATTAGGGGTTCTCTCCGGTTGAGTCAGATGATGTACCTCTAATAAATGGTCCGGGTGGAACTAGTTTCTCAATCAGTGGGGAGTAGATGGGCATGACAGAATACAACGGGGGACAAAGGTCCGCATTACCCACCCTTCACTACTCGCAAAGACTAGACAGAATATTTCTATTCCACGTTATTTGCAAACAGAGAGTACCTCGAAAGAACTATTCCTTGAACAATAAATGTCCAGCCAATCAATCAATCAGGCATGACGGATTACAACGGGGGACAAAAGTCTGCATTACCTATCCTTCACTATCTGCAAAGGGAGACAGAATATTTCTATTCTTCTCTGTTTGTAGACAGGGAATATCTTAAACAGCAATAATCGATAAAAAAATTAGTAGGATTATAACACTTTAATAACTTATAAATATATACATCGCAACAAAAACAGTAAACACCTTAAAACATTTTTTATTAAAACAGAAGCAACAATGACAACTAACAGTAGTGATATCCTGGGTGGGTGATGGAACTGGGATTGTTAATGGAAAAAGATCTACAGAGAAAACTATTGGTGAATTATACTTCTCCGGAAATTTAAAACTCACAAATGTTTTATTTGTGTAATCGTTTCAGGTCAAACGGATTGTGGGACAATGTTCACAATGGAAGAGTCACCAAAAGGCATTTGGATCGATGTTGCAGCAGGCTGCCATGTATATAGTTATTTAATAAAACGTTTTACCCTGTTACTTTGCTGGTGTGTTGTATATATTTATAATATTTGCATAGGGTTTGTCGTTATTTTGGGTGGGGTGGGGTGGGCGGCTTAGTCGAGCTGTCTTGCAGCCATCATGGTGTGGAGCTAAGTTCATCTTACTAGTTTCGTATTTCTCATGAGGGGTTGTTCTTAATGTTTCTATTTTAGCGAGGTCAAAAACAGATCCCATTAGTGGCCTACTGATTTTGCTTGATTCCTTTTGTTTTTTTAAACGATTTTTTACTATCTGCAAAGACTAAACAGAGTATTGCGACTATGTGCTTGTTTGTAAATACAGAATGAACCAAAGAGAACCAATTCTAAAACAGTAAAGGCTTGGATAGCAATCAATCAAATAGAGAGAGAAGCAGGCACGACGGATTACAACGGGGGCAAAGGCCTGCGTTAACTACCCTTCACTATCTGCAAAGAGAGAGTACTGCTAAGAGAAAAGAGGGGGGGCAGCGTTCAAAGCACATCAGCGTGCATAAACACGAAAATGTTTTTACCTATCATGTACTTGACATTTGACAGCATTTGATATTTGGTATTAAAAAACCATTGAAATTCACTGAAAAAACCATAGGTTATAGACCATATATAGTTAGGAATTAGCATTTACAAAACCTTGAAAATTCACTGAAAAAAACATAGGTTATAGACCATATATAGTTAGGGATTAGCATTTACAAAACCTTATTTTACTCGCATAAAACCATTGAAATTCGCATATATAGTTTGTTGCACTAACTATACATTGCGCACCCGCAATCCACTGCTGATGATGTCACATATTACATCATTCATGAAATGGTCAGTGACATCACTGATGACATTACTGATGACATCTCAAATGACATCACTGATGACATCAATGATGACATCTTAAATGACATCACTGATGACATCTCATTTGACATTACTGATCACATCACTGATGACATCATTCATGTGATTATACGATGAACCTGTTCAGACTCTGATATAACCTTAGATGCACTCAGTGTAAACAGACACTCACAGACTGTCACTCATCCATGGAGTTACTCACACACCTAGTCGGTCATGCAAAGAATCAATCACACCTCCATTTCCTCAACTATACAGTTATACACATCTTACTTATTCAAACATATACTAACACATATTTACTCCCTTATACAATCCCTGATACAAGTTCACAATGATCCATACAGCCACTCACACATTCACTGGCTCTTATGCACAGTTATTTATATATGTCAACTCTCACATGTACTGTGTTTTACATATGTACTTACTTTGACATGTAGCACTGAGATATCCATTCACTCACCAATACACTCATGCACACAGTCAACCGCCCATACAGCTATTTCCACATGCACTTTTGAACCCATACATCTAGTGAATCAACTGCTCACACATCTATGCACAGAGTCATACACCTCCCAGCCACCCCCACACACACTCAGTCTCCCATACAAATACTTGGGCAACCAATCAATAACCCATATAGTTACTCATATAGCTACTGATCAACACATGCAGCAGTTTACAGAACATATATTTCAACAAAGGGAGAGATAGGGAGAGTCAAGGACACTCTCTTAGTCCCCGGTTAAATGTATTTCAACAAGAAAAGAGAGGTCTAGTCAGTCATCAGACTGTCATGGATCTGGAGCAAGTGAAAAGAGGGGTAACAGGCACTCAATTTTGAGTAGGAAGGCCCTCACACACCGACCTAGTCAGTGTCATGCTTCATCATCGGGCCCCACCGAAGAGACCGAGTGCCTCTTCGGTGTGCTACGATGCCAGAAAGACTGCGGAGCTGGTCGTGTGGGGAGGGCGTGTTGTGAGTGAAAAATAATAATTAAAAGTGCCTAAAAGGGTATCAAAAAAAACTTTTTAATGAGTGATCCCTAAGACACAGGTAAGTGGTATAAGTGTCTGAATTTACGTGCCAAGGTTGTTAGGGTTTGGTTTAAATTCAGCTAAATACCACAGAGTAAAATTAAATCAGTCAACATGTTTCTGCCGTACTAGTGGTATAGATTCACCAAGGCATTCTTCAGGACTATACCCCGGCGGTATGGACACTCTAATAGTCCACCCTGATCTGGGGACGTGAAAGTGAAAAACAAATAGTGAAAAAAGTGCTTAAAATTAGAAGAGCTTGATGCTCATTCTAAGAAAAAAGCCCCAAATTCAGGGGTGTCTCAGCACCTGTGAAGAGAGAATAAGCAAACAAATACACATAGACATACATACATTTAGTATATGCTATTGCCAGTTATCATAGTGCTCCATAGATGGTGGCAAACAATGGTGTGCACACAATAAACGCTATTTTACGCACCATCCAAGTAGCCCTTGGGGATCTAATAGCGTTAAACACTGGGAGGTGAAGTGCTAGAGGTGGTTTTAAAACCACCTCTAGCACTTCACCTCCCAGTGTTTAACGTCCTGGCTGACGAGTGATGCACCCCCAAGAAAGTGCGCCAGATTCTGCCAAATTGGGACCGCTAACAGAAGAAGGGTGAAAGCCAAGCTCCGGCAGCGGCACCACCAAAGACCAGACTTTGGAATGGGCCCCTACATGCGCGAAAACAGCACCGTTGGGGACACAGGCAGAACAAAATCAAATGAAATTAATTTGACACCAACCACTGAAGGTGCAAACAACACAGGCCGAAGGACGCACTACAAGGACCACAATGCTTGACACTGCACACCCACCTGAGGGTAATTAATCACGGAGTTACGAAAGGTCATAATTGTGTTTCCGGCAGGCCACTGGATGTCAAAATGCTCCTTCCTCTCCTCCGAAGAAGGCCGATGCGGCCGAAATGCAAGGATAATGGAGCCGATGTAAGATGATTTTAATAAATGAGATGTTTCCCGTACCTGTGGTGTGTGCTCCTTAACTTTCTCTTGGAGCAGAGAAAACCTTGCATGAATATATATAAATATATATATATATATATTCTCCATACTTTGTAAATTGAATAAGTACTGAAAAAAGTCTGACTGAAGCAGCTCTGGCTGACTTTCAATTGTGCTGTTTTCTTATTGTTTCAGCAGCCTATCTCACTTTAAGTCTTGTATAATGTCTTTGTATACCTCAATTGAAAAACAAGCAAGGCGCAGGTTAAATTTCTCAATTATATTCTGGTTGCCTCAAATGCCTTCTAGCAACTCTGTGAAGGCACTGGTTCTCGTCACTAGAGGAGTTATTGCCTTCAGTACCTCACTGGTTAAGCTGAGCCAGCCCTGGAATTTTGCCCCAAATACAATGTTTGCTCTAACACGAGTTTTTGCTAGCAAAACCCCATAAGTGCGCTGGAAAAATTTGTAATAGAAACAGGAAAAAACTAACTTACTGATTTCTTCATGAAAATACTCCAACTTCTATAACTGTCAGTGGAAAGCTGAGACGCTGCAAAGGAACATTCCACTTGCCGAAGTGAATGTCAGCCGAAAATACCTTTGGACCTAGATTGTAATACTTCACCAATTTCAAAAGGAAATGTCAGGCGGAAATACTCACTAAAAGACACTACTCCCCTTACGAAACTCCAGCCTTAAGAATGCATAGACCAGAAACACTGCATTCTCCACAGAAAGACAGTTGAAGTGCGCAGAGTGCCACCTGAAAACTTCTCTCTCCTCCTGAAACTCTAGACCCCTCAAACTAAAATCAGGTAAAACTACTGGCGGCCTCCATCTTGAATAGTGAAAAAAATGGAGCCTGCCTAATCCTGCACTATCTTCTAAGGAGGGAATTGCTGAAGCTGATTCCACGGGTAATTTAGCAGTTTCTTGCATTTTAAGCGTGCCTGGGTGTGGAAAGATGAACAGGATTGCCCAGCCTTGACAGTACCACTCACCAAAGCCCCTCCTCCTCCCTCTTTGGGCTTTTCGGGGTGATTCTTGTGAAATTCTCGGAATAATCTTGGGGCATGAACATTAGAACTGGGTTACCGAGATCTATATTATGGACCAAAACCTTTCCAATCTACCAAATAGAGTATTTTCCCTTTCTTTAACTTGGAATCAATAATGTGTTTTACTTCAAACTCCTCACCTAACTGACACTAAATTGGGCTGGTGGTTGATCGTTTCTCAATTGTAATGGATTTCACCTGATCAAAGACACATGGAAGACTGGATGTATCCTTAAACTTGTGGGAAGCCTGATCTTAACACTAACTGGAGTTACCATTATGTCTACTAAAAAAGGTCCCACAAATCGAGGATGGAATTTCTGATTCCTTTTTAATCACATGTTACTTGTGAAAACCCAGACCTTATCGCCTGGCTCATGAACTGGATTCCTTCTTCCTTTCTTATCTGTCTGTTTCTCATAACACTCTTTTGATTTTACTAGCTTTTGAGTTGCTATTTGATAATCCTTTTGTCAATCACATACCACCTCCTCAACTGCCGGTACCTCACTCTCAGTCTTACTCACTAATGTGTTTGGATGTCTACCAGAATTAAAAAGAATGGTGAATAACCAATGGATGAGTGAACTGCGTTATTGTAAGCAAATTCAGCTGCCCAAATCAAACATGGCCAATCCCCCTCATGATCCATCAAAAAAAGACACATGCAGTGATCCTACTCCTGGGTGAACGTTTCGGTTTGTCCGTCAGTCTCTGGATGGAAACTGGTAGACAATTGAGACTCTACTCCCAGTCTACCCAAGAAGGTGTTTCAAAAATGTGAGATAAATTGAGGACCCTGATCTGAAATTACCACCTTGGGGATTCCATGAGACTTAACTATGTGTTGAGTAAATAATATAGCGAGTTGTGCAGAGTTGGGGATTGACCTTAGCGTAACAAAGTGACCCATTTTAGAAAAATGGTCAAACAGAACCCAGATGGCCGAGAATCCCTGACTATAAGGAAGATCAACAATGAAATTCATGGAAACTGTATGCCATGGATATGGAGCCATTGGCAGGTGCATCAGCAAACCTTGTGGAGCCTGCCGAATGACCTTTCCTTTTACGCACTGTTCACAAGATGCCACATATTGTCTCACCTGAGCTTCTAGATCCGGCCAACAAAATTCACGTCTTATCAGTTCCAATGTTTTCTTCACACCCTTGTGTCGGGCCAATGGATTATCATGACAGTGCTGCACAACTTCCATGAGCAACTCCTCACTTGAAACATAAAGGTTTCCTTGATGATATGGTTTTACGTCCTTAACTTCCTTTCCTGACCCTTCCTGAACCCATTCTAGCATTCCTTCTTCTAAAAGTGAATTCTTGATCTTGTCTTACAGTTCTGCATACAAGATGGTGCAAACAATATTTTCCTCAGAGATGATGTGACCTTTTCTGTTGATTTCTTTAAGATCACCAGCATTTAGACGAGACAAGGCATCAGCCTTTCCATTGGATGTTCCAGGTTTATAAGTTAGAACAAAGTTGTAGTCTGCAAAGAAAAGAGACCATCTCAATTTCTCTGGGGTGAGGGTTCGAGTTGACTTCAAAAACTGCAAATTTCTGTGATCCGTAAAAACTGTGATCTTATGCTTAGCACCTAATAAATAATGCCTCCATTTCTGGAAGCATCCTTCACTGCCAACAGTTCCTTTTCGGCAATGGAGTGGTTGATTTCCGGAGCAGATAATGTTTGTGAGCGATATGCTATTGGATGAAGATGTCCAGAAGTCTTGTACCTTTGGGACAAAATACCTACTATGGCCTGATTTGATGCATCTGCTTCTACAAAGAAAGGTTCTTCCCAGTTTGGGTGCAACAAGATCAATGCTGTGGTAAAGGCCTCCTTCAGAAACTGAAAAGCCTCCTCCGTTTCAGAGCTTCACAAAAAATGTTCTTTCTTCTTCAGTAGACGAGTAAGGAGAATAGCCTTTTCTGAAAAATTAGGTATGAAGCGCCTATCAAAATCTGCTAATCCAATGAAGCTTTGAACTTCTTTGACGTTAAGGGGAGCTGGCCATTCATGTATGGCTTTCACCTTGGTATCATCCATGGACCCTCTCTCTGGGGACAAAATGAAAACCAAAAACTCAACACGAGGGGTGTGAAAAACACACTTCTCGAGTTTTACAAAAAGCTGATGGTCAAGTAATTGCCTTAAAATTGCTCTCACATGTTGAACGTGATTTTCCTGGTTAGTCGAGAAAATGAGAATATTATCATTGTAGATCACCGCAATATGGTCCAGGAATCCTCAGAGTAGATCGTTGACAAAATGTTGGAAAGCAGCTGGGGAATTGCACAGGCCGAAGGGCATGTCCTGATACTCACATAGGCCAAATCGAGTTTGAAACGCTATCTTCCATTCATCCCCTTTGGCCATTCTCACCAAATGGTACGCCCCTCTCAAATCCAATTTGGTGTACACTCGGGCGTCCTTCACCTGATTAGAAAGCTCAGAAATCAATGGCAGAGGGTATCGGTTCTTTTTGTTAACAAGATTCAAGGCATGATAGTCAATACAGAGTCTAAGTTTTCGATCTTTTTTGGGGATGAAGAACAATGGAGAGGAGACTCAAGACTGGAAAAGTTCGATGTATCCACTTGCCAGATATTGATCCAAGTATTCTTTTAAATGACAGTTTTCAGTTTCTCAGAGAGCATAAATTTGGTTGCATTGCAAGGAAGCACCTACTTCCAATACGATCTTACAATCATATTCCCGATGGGGAGGTAGCTTCTTGGCCACTTGCTTATCAAACACTGACTTCAAGTCATGATATTCTCTAGGAATTTTTTGTATCTCCAAGGGAAAAATCACTCAAGATGGCTCTGCCTAAAGAGAATATTGGGAAGGTTGATGATTTGAAATGCCAGAATGGTAACAATGATTCTTGCAATAATCAGAATTCAGTTTTATGGTTCTTTTGGCCCAATCTGTCTTCGGATTGTGTTCCGTCAGCCATGGAAACCCCAACGTTAGCTGAAATTGGGGCGCATTGATGAGACTGAACCTCAATGAAATACGATGAAGACCTGGTCCAATCACAGTTAAATGTTCTATGTCGTAAGTGATGGGTCCTGAAGATAGATTTGTTCCATTTGTGGCTCGCACCAGTTCTGGTTTGTCCTTCCTTATAAACTGAATACCCAAGGACTTAGCACATCTAATGTTGCATACATTTCAGGTGGCTCCGGAATCAATCATGACTGAGATCTCGTCCACTTCAGTGGTCCCAAACTTGACCAAACTGGAAATAATCAAATGAAGGATGGCAGGTTGATGAGTATTTGCAACCAATTGAGAATCAGGAGTTGTCTTACCAGACGCACCCACCAGAGCAACACCTCCTACTGTTGGGGCCTGTCTTTGACCCATGAATTGATCTTAGATTTTTTAGGACACTCCTAGACAAAATGCCCCAGTTTTGCACAGTACATGCACAGCTTCCCACTTCTTTGTTTTTCTCTCTCCTCCTTGGTCAATGGACCTCGTACGGAACCTGTTTGCATGGGCTCCTCTCCAGGGGCAGTCTCACTAGGTGGAACATGTCTAATTTCTTTGTGTCGCTCACTCTCTTTAATTTTGACGTTGATCAATCTGAAGGACTAAATCAATTAACTCAGAAAAATGAGTGGGTCTTTTGGGAATCTGAGCCAGGCCATCCATCAGTTCATCTTTGAGCCCTCTATAGAATATTGCTGCTTTTTTTGCTTCTAGCCACTGTTGCAGAGATTCTGCACATGTGCAGAACTATGCACAGAAATCCAGGACCTCGTCTAACAAGCTATAGTGTCTCATTCGCTCTCCGTACTACAGTGTAGCTACCACTGATTATACATCCCAGAACATGCCACTCCGTCCCTCTCAGGAATAGCAAGAAGAAAAACACTCTTTCGTTAAAACACTCATACTTGTCCACAACGTGAGTAAACACAGACACTGTATAGTTTAAAATGTTTATTTTCACTAACTTGCTCTATAAAACAGTACACGAGCCAACACTAGCAGCAAAATGCAGAAGAAAAATGTAATCAGCAGGGTTACAATTCCATAAAGCACAAAAGGGGAAATCATATTATAATGATAGTGGAGACACGGCTAATGGACCTTTCCACCCTCCCTGAGCTTTGTCAGGGGGACCCCATACCTCCATGTTTTGATGTACGGATCACATCTCAGGATACCTACTGCTCTTCTTCATTGGAATGAAACTCTCCAAGTGCCTTTTCATGCATGCAATGCTATATGAAAAGCACTCGGCTTTCAGTAGTGCAGCTGTGTTCGATGTTGTGTCTATGGGCATGGGACTGACCAAAGTAAATCAACAGCATACATTGTTTTTCGACCTTGAACACGCTGTGCAGGTGAGGAGCACAGTGTACAGCTAAATGTGTGAAAAGCAGAGAGTGGGAGAATGCACCAGCAGCCTATCCGCGAGAATAAATACATGTAGCATTGTATGCAAAAGCGTCAAGATTGTTGCCAAGCATATGCTAATTAATGCTAACTTAGCAATGTCTGCAGTTCATTCTATGGCCTCACTACACCCTCCCCTGGCCAGTCCATTGGACAGAGGTTTATACAGAACATAGAGTCCAAGAAGTTGGCTCAGATGTTAGAGCATTGATTATGAAGTGTTTTGCAAATCTGGGAAGAGGGTTTGATTTCAAATTCACCTTCAGCAAATTCAGCAGAAAAAAATATATATTTTGACTTTCAACAAGGTTTACGTATACAATATTATTAACAAATGAGGAAAGACAATTTAAAAAAATCCTGCAGATGGTCGTGCCAGCCAGGTTAATCCATCAAAGTGTATGAGCAGTAAGTTGCAACAGCCTCCAAGAGGTAGTCATTGCTATCGTCGGAGAAAAGAGCCATCCATTCAAGCAAAGTGAAAGAGTAAACATGGTCCTCATTCAGGGGTGCCTTGAGCACCGTCAAAGGACAACTTGCGTGATACTCCATGTAACTTTGTTGTAGGAACTACTGTGCTGCTGCACAGACATCCCACTGTGGCAAAACTCTTAGTGCAGCCACTCAAGCCATAATCCCAACACCGGAACACCGGAGCAGAATAAGAGACTCATCAGTAGATCAAAATCCGGTGCAGGAGACACCGTGTTGGAGAGGCAAAGGTCCAAGGCCCATTCAAATGAACATTCTAGGCAGGTGAAAACAGGTTGCACACAAGTGTAGTATGCAAAACGAAAGGACAATCCGTAAGCGACGCTTAGAGTTGCCCAGTACCATAATAATCAATCATACAGCTACGAAGCATCTGCAGGTGTAGGGCCATGGAAAAAGCACCCATTGCACAACAGGCAAATCAGCAGCAGTACTCCAGCAGCTAAGGCAAGTAATAGTGCAACCCACTGAAGACGCTGGAAAAAATAGAATGAATAAATGCTGATATAACACCCAAAAAAATAAATGTAGGCAGAAGGAGTATCAAAATGTTCAAAAATCCACTATTTGGAAATGTTCAAATGACCTGTCCTTAGGCAGTAAGTTCAGTTCAAGAAAAAATTATTTCTTTATTCCAAGAATCACAAATCGATTTCAAAATATTCAATCAGCCAAAATCTTTTTTTCTATCATGTCAATCCGTCCTAACACTCACTGATAATGTGTCCAAAACGTTACATGCTCCAATCGGCCCGGCCCGATAAATCTTTGCCGATAGTGAATTTTACCCCCTTCCTTAAATGGGGTCATTGACCAATCCTGATACGTTGCTAAATCATAATTTACCCAATGGGAGGCCACTGTTGCTATGCCTAATTTTCATCAGACAGTTCCCTCTCTAGTCTGCCATGTTAGTGGGTCAATCGTAGTGAAGTATTCTAAACTAATCACAGTTTTTGTGTTGATATATATTTTAATATTATTGTCTTTCAGCCCTGATGATGTCCCTTGAGGACGAAACGCATCGGCTGATCAAATACATTGAAATGATTTGTGATTGAATTGCCATGATGGAGAAGAAGATTTTGACTGATTGAATATTTTAAAATCGATTTTTGATTCTCGGCATAAAGAAGAAACAATTTTTTCTTGAACTGAACTTACTGCCTAAGGACTAGTCATTTGAAAATGTCCAAATAGTGGATTTTTTTACATTTGTATACGTTTGGCGCTCCTCCTACCTACATTTATTGTTCCAGTTTCTTGTGGCCTGAGAGCTGTGGACCAAGAGGAATGAGCTCCGTCTTTGAAAATATTCTTCATTCTAAGGCTGCCATAATCAACTAGTGTGCCGATGTGCTAAGGCCCTAACCGCTTTAGTTAAATTTATTAACACCAAAAATAGTTTAGAGAGAAGACACAATGCCAGAGCCCACAATTTAAAAAAAATGTGCCAGGCCGGTAGTATGAGAGGCATTGAAAAGTTTATGAATTAAAGCACTGAAATGCAGTGGGACATCAGTATTATGAATGGCCTGCACCTCCGATCGGGTATTGGCCATATGAAGGACGAATGTTTCATGAGCAGATATGAGAATTGAAGCTTTTTTTGGGATAACAATGCTCTAATTCTACACAATTTATCAAAGTCTGCTTTTAAGGTCAGAATGGAAAGCCAGACCGAGTTATCGAGTCTCCCTTGTGGGGGTGGAAACAGTACATTTTTAAAGCTAACCACACGTTGCAAGACTATCACATTGAAGGGGATGCCGGCAAGCATACTGCAGCAGTCTTCATTTTTCAAAAGCAGATAACTTCTATTTGCAAGCAGAGTGAAAGTAGGTGTAATACTTGGCACTGGAATGCCTTTCAGAATGCATATGAGATTCAGAGCTGTTAAGTTACAGGCTCCGTGCAACTGGGCTTCATTCTGGACTCCTCCCTCTCGATGACCAGACAAGTCAACTCCGTCTCCTCATCATGCTTTTATTCCCTTCGCATGCTTCGCAAGATCTTCCGATGGATCCCGACCGAAACCAGGAAGACGGTCACCCAGGCCCTCGTCACCAGCAGACTGGACTACGGAAACACCCTCTACTCCGGAACCACAGCCAAGCTACAGAAAAGACTCCAACGCATCCAGAACGCCTCTGCCGACTCATCCTGGACATCCCCCGACGCAGCCACATCTCCGGCCACCTGAGGGACCTGCACTGGCTCCCCGTCAACAAGAGGATCACGTTCAGGCTCCTCACCCACGCACACAAGTCTCTCCACGACCTTGGCCCCAAGTACCTCAACGACCGCCTGACCTTCTACACGCCCACCCGCCAGCTACGGTCTACCGGCCTCGCCCTCGCCACTGTACCACGCATCCGAAGAGCCACCGCCGGAGGCAGATCCTTCTCCTACCTGGAGGCCAAGACATGGAACTCCCTCTCCATCCACCTTCGGCTGACCCAGGACCACCTCGGCTCCAGGAGACAACTCAAGACCTGGCTGTTCGAGCAGTAGCGGACCCCTTCCCGCCTTGAGACCCTTCCGGGTGAGTAGTGCGCTATACAAGTGTTATGATTGATTGATTGATTGATTGACTGTATATTTTTGCAAACCAGCGAATTACCTATAGCCACATCGCATGATTCCCCAGTTAAATAAACTACTTTTTCATTCTGCAAGCATCCGTAAGCGAATGGTAACGACCACGCCATATGAGGAAAAGCACTCCCCAGGAGTTCAAAGTGGCAAATGGGGTAATGCTTCATGCAGGAGCTAAATTTAAACAAAGGAAATGGTAAGGTTATTACCCCATGAATGAGCCAGACAGCAGCTTCAGTTTCGGCCTCAGAAAAAGGCAAAGATTCTAATTTCTCAATATGTAAAAGAGTGTATGTAGCATCTTTCATGGACATAAATCGCTGTTGTCTGTTAAACTAAAAGGCAAAAATAAAGATGTCCTGTTCAAATAATCCCAAGCAACTTTCCCCATCTTAAGAGTTTGTAACGTCCATGCAAACTGCATCACTGAACGCAATTGATTCTGTCCATGATACAAAACAGATACATCATCTTGCACAATATGAACAACAGATGAAACAATACTGTCCAATGTGTAAATGCGGAAAGTCAGTGTTTTAATACTATTATCCACAAAAGCAAGGACTTTTTCCAAATTAGCCTGGTCTATCGCCCTTAAAAGGGAAGCAGCCTCAATTTGCGACAGCTTCCACATTTCACTGTAGGTTGTGTAAATAAATGGTTTTGATCTAGCACCCATAGGCTCCTTTATAAAATCTGTCAAATCAATGTCCCCCGATAATAACGAAAAATGTTTTACTGAAAACAGTGTTGAGTGTTTTACCTGATTTTGACATAATTTTCTAACAGTGTAAGTGGTAACCGAATAGAAGTTAGAAAACCGTGGACCAGGCCTATCCTGTGTATAGCCAGGAGCCTTGAATTGGAAATGGAGTTGGCAAGCATCAGAACTAGTCTTCCACACCAACCAACCCTGAGGGTCGAAAGCAGAAATATTACAAGTTACATTTTGAATTAGGGATAGTAAGTCATCAATGGAATATTCAGTATGATTAGTCCAGTTTAGATATTCAGCCAGAGCAAGAATGGCAGGCGCATTTTTTTGTTTCCAAGTAGCCAATACAAAACAAGTAGTCTGATAGACCGAATCATTTAAAAATAAAGTTTGAGTCGGAGTGAGGCACGCATGATGTAAAGCTTTAGTGCCCTGCACCTCCCAGGATCTAGAAACCCAAAAAGATTTAAGGTCAACTGTGGCGTTCCACAGATCATAGCCACTCACTGACAATTCATTAATAAAGGATTGTGAATACACCAATTTGGTAAGGGTGAGCATCACTTTAGAATTGGATGAAACATTTAATTGCTTGACCTGGTGCAGGTTTTACATACTGATACACGGTGCCGTGTTCTTCAAGGTGGAACAAGGGGGCTATCACAAGTTATCCCATCAATTAATGGATTGAAACAGGGTTGTCTCCTTGCTCCATTGCTCTTTTCCTTGTATAGTGCGGATCTTCCTGCATCTTTCTCGTCAAGTGATGGAATAGCCCCGATTGTAGGGGGAATTCCTATTTCCTGTTTGTTATATGCAGACGACAATATAATATTTGATCTAACACCTAAAGGGTTGGCCAATCGTCTTCGAGCACTTGATCTTTTTTCCGAAGCCCACTTCTTGAAGATTAATGCATCAAAAAGCAAAATCATGTGTATTGCAGGGAGAAAAAAGTTAAAGTATAAGAATTTTGTATGATCAGTTGGCGGTCACAAATTGGAGGTGGTAAAGACATACGTCTATTTAGGAAAAATGATCTCCAATAATTTAAGTGACAAACCCCATACTGATAACAACTCCCGCAAAGCTTTGTCGCAGGGAAAGGGCTTGGCTACCTTATATTTAGCCACGGGCAGAAGGCATTTCGATCACCTACTGGAAGTTTTCAGGGCAAAAATTCCATCCTCCCTTTTGTATGGAATGGAATTGGTAGATCTAAGGCAATGGAATTTTTTACACACTATAGAAGGGAAGTTGTTAAGATCTATATCTTCTCTTAATACTGCCTGCTCTGCAGCCGCCTGCAGACTTGAATATGGCCTTCGCAGTAGCTGGGTGCAGGGCCTAGCAGCGGTAGTACGGTGGGTGGCTAGTTTTGCTAGAGGAGAAAAGGGTTCATTAAGAGACTTTATGAAGATTGAACTTTTAGACACTCACAAATTGTTAAAAATTTCAGAAAGGCGGTAGATCTTCTTCAATTGGAAGAGACCACTCTCTTTATTATTTCTGCCGCACAATTAAAGTTGCTTCTGAAAGAGGCAACCTGGGATCTTAGTTTTAAAATGGACAAGGAGGCTATCCTCGCTAAGAAGGGAGCTAACCATCTTACTGATTCGTACATGAGGAAAGCCATTCAACCTTATGTCACCTGGAATTTACCTCATGGCATTCGATGTTTCTGGTTTCTCCTAAGACAGGATCTATTACCATTAAACAATTTATTAGCAAAATGGTATGGTACTCCTCCAATTTGTAATCTTTGCAACTTGTCCTCCCAGGATTGCTTGCATGTTCTCTTCATATGTCCCATATTGCGCCCGTTACGGCGCAAGTGGTTAAGATTCATATGTCTGCAATTGGGTATTTTAAATGCTAACTCTTTTCAACTTACACTGTATAACCCTCCAAATGAAATTTTCAGTTTTAATGTTTTTAATTTTTTTAAATGCTTTTTAGCTATTTATTGATGACTTTTGTGGCTGATGATATTTGACTTCTCTGTATTTTTTGTAAGCATTGTAAAGATCTATTTTGCATTCAGTGGATTTTGTACTGTGTATGGTTTTTATGTGGATCTCCTCGGAGTTCCAAAACATAATAAAGGAATTGAGTTGAGTATACTCAGCAGCAAAAAAAAAAACAAAAAAAAGAAAACATTTCAAATAAAATGATTCCGAATTGGATTTATCAAAATCAGTAAAATATGTACATTTTTTCAAGAACGTTTTTAAGCTACCTTCCAATGGACAATGTTCCCATTGAGTGTAATTAAAAACATTTCTGAATGTGTTAGCTTTATGCAAGTAATGATGGCCATAATGCTGGTGGCAAAACAAATCAGCATAATTTGCAGTATTCAAATATACATCTTCAGCATCAAAGGAAGCATAATATTTCAAGTTGAATTCACAAACTAGGAAGGAGCGTACTGATCATACATGCACAAAAAATATAACTGAAAATTTCACAATAATTCTTCTCCATAGAGACGTCTTCTCAATTTTTCATTGATTTCTTTTATTCTTTTTAGAGAGTTTTTCAAAGTTCACAATACAATTTCAACAGCCAACAGCCGATGCGTTTCGTCCCGTGATGGGACGTTCTCAGGGCTGTGAAAAAATATATACAAACAATAATCACAAAATTGTTCTTTTTCGTTCCACAAATATACAATGATATGTCTTTAAATAAACTGATTAATTACAACATGTGTCCTCTCTACATGAGCAAAATGTCTGTTGTGCTTTACAAAGTGGCTATAACCATCACTACCTGCCTAATGAACAATCTAAACTTCCCAAATGGGTTATACAAAAATATTATCCTGTAAGTCAAGTTAGGTTTATTTGTTCCAACTACTTGCATTTTAAACAAGCTAAACATTTCTACATCGCTCACCCTTCAGAGTTGTAATACACCCCATGACCTGATGAGTCAGTATTTCTCCTCTTATTCACGGAGTTTCTGAAGGCGACCCAAAATCTGCAGTAATCCCCGATCAAGAAAAAATTAAGATCTGAAGGGAGAAGAGATAACTCTATCAACTAACAGAACCCACTATTTGCAGTATGGGGGTAGGAAATGTAGTCCCATGTATTTTTTTTTAAATCACCATCCATATATTAACCAGGGGATGCCCCCTTAAGGCAGTTTTTCACTTGTTCACATTCATTTTTATCTGGTCCTCTTTATGTTATCTCAATCAGTCCTCTTTTATTATCTGCAAATCCCTGTATCCAATGTATACTTCTAACTGTAAAAAAAAGACAGACAAACCACCAGATTAATATCATGGCCTCCCTTCCTACTTAAAATTTCCTGCAACCGTATTAAATAACTTACTTCATAGAATGTCCTGCACTCAACCGTAATCAGTTCCAAGAGTTTGCACATCCAAAGTTCCGCCAATATATTCCTACATAAATCTGTCTTCCTGTAACAATCAATAGGCACCCAACATCATTATCAGAAGAAAAGGAGCTTAACTCCTTCCAACCCCCAACACTCAAATTCATCTCAACCCAGGCCCCTGTACTATCTTAGTATTCCCTGGGTTTCTCACCTTCTTTAAATATTCCCAAAAATGCACCCTTCTTAACTCTCAGTTCTCTATTGGATAAAGAAATTGGAGAACTGAGAGATAAGAAGCGATGTCATCAGCAGTGCATTGCGCGGGCGCGAATTATAGTTAGCTCAACTAACTATAACAGCAGAATTTCTATCGTTTTGTATGATGAAATGTCCAACCAACTATAATGTCCCTAAAACCTATGCTTTTTTTCTGTGAATTTCTAAGGTTTTTTTAAATGATAAATTCCTAACTAAAACATCTGTAAAACTTATGGTTTTTGCAGTGAATTTCAATGTTTTTTTGAATGCTAATTTTTAACTATAACGTACCTGAAACCTGTGTTTTTTTCAGTGAATTTCAAAAGTATTTTAAATGCTAGTTTTTAATTATAATGTTCATTTAACATATCATTTTTTCTGTCTTTTTAATTATCATCCCATTCTCACAAGTCAGATACAGTGGCGATTGCAGATGATGCAGTCTAGTTTGCAAGACACGTTGCTCCCAGTGCGTGCTGCCGGGACCACGCCTCGTCACAGTATGTGCACATGCTGTGTGCTTCAGGTGCTACTAACTAACTGCACCATAAGTCATCTCCATGTGCCCTTATCAAGGCAATACATGTAATCCAGTGCGGCCTGCTGGGACCACATATTATCTCAGGGTGTGCACACGCTGAGTGCTCCTGGTGTTACTAACTGTGTAGCTCAACTCAACACCACATGGCTGTGCTCCCATCCTGACCGCTGCCTACACCCTACACTGGGATTACATGGTTCACAATTTAAGATTAGTTGCTAAGTAAATTGTGTAAGAGACTATTATGGGTTAAGGAGACCCAATGCTCCCAATCTTTGCAGCTCAATTGAGCATCACCTGCCTGTGAGCCTTTGCTGACCGCAGCCTCCGGTCTACATTGTGGAAGACCGGCAAAACGTGGTGCCAACTAACCTTGTTCAATGCAAGGCCAGTGACACGTGGTGCCTCTGAACCTGTACTACGCAGACCGGTGGGGACACCAACTTATGCACATGACTATGAGCCCTTGCTCACGGCTAGCTCTGACTTACACTGTGGAAGACCAGCGACACGTGGTGCCACTAACTCTATTCAGCTCAAGCCGATCCCACATGTGTAACTGTGTCCTGAGTCCTGAATAGCAGTGACCCCAACTCTGTGAGACAACTACAGCAGCAGACTCCCTTCAATCAGTGAGGCATATTAACATATGCAATGAGGGCGACACGTGGTAGCACTAACTTTATTCAACACAAACCAATCCCACATGTGTAGCTGTGCCCTGAGTCCTGAATCACACTGACACCAAGTCTGTGGCAGTGACCACAGCACCACACTCTCTTCGATCAGTGAGGTATATTTCGATATGCAAGGCCGGCGACACGTAGTCCCACTAACCCTCTTTAACACAAGTGTGTCCTGACTCCTGATTTACAGCGACCCCCAACTTTGTTGCAGCGACCACAGCACCTCACTCCCTTCGATTAGTGAGGAGTATTTACAGATTGAAGTCTGCCGACAAGTGGTGCCACTGAACCAGCACTGTGCAGGCCGTTGGGGCCACCAATGTATGCACATGCCTGTGGGCCCTTACTCATTGCTATCTCTGGCCTACACTATGGTTAGCAGGCCTCACAATTCAGATAGAGTCCCAATTCCACATAACGCAGTCCAGTAGGCAAGACACATTGACCCAGGTTGACCCATCCACATCAACCATCATCACAGGCTCACACAGTCTCAATGCTTCTGGTACCACTAACCCTATTTAACACAAACCAATCCCACATGTGTAACTGTGTCCTTAGTCCTGAACGACAGTGACCCCAACCTTGTATCAGCGACCACAGCACCAGGCTCCCTTCAGTCTTATTTATTGTTCTCTTCTTTAAATATTTTTTGTATATGTTAATCTATACATGACTAAGATTCTTCTTTCTCCAACCACACAGGGACACTTCCAGGCCCAAGATGGTTGATAGGGGTTTGTTGGTAATGTGGAAAGTGGGTATGTTACCTGCTAATGTGGGTAGATAGAGCATCAAAGGGGTATCACTCACAGAAATAACTCCAACATATTTTCACAAATGCCTCGGACTGATGCCAGCTGATGGACTGAATCACCAAATGGTTTTTCAATACTTTTATAGTGTGAGTTATGAACAGTTCGGACCCAGGCACGCAGAGGGACAGCTGCGCCCATCCGCTCGACTCCCAGATGCAGTGCTATGAGCCGTCCGCGTCACTGTGACTATCCCTGCCCTGTTCTGTCATACGCCGCGCCACATCACTCCGATTATGTTCCAACGTTGGCCCCACATAGCTACCTGTCGCAGGCGTACTCGCTGTTGGTGTGCAGGTTAGTGGTCTGAGTCTAAATATCTCACAGCAACTCCCTGAGGGAAGGTTTTCACACACACCACACCCATCCGGCACTGGCCATGTGACCACGCAAATATATTAGATCGACAACGTCACATCCTTTATTGCCAGTGCTGACTAGCTGCCAAACACGCCACGGTCTGATTCATAAAAAGTCCTCGAAAAGTTGCGCTGAAGGTTAGTCGCACCCTCTATTGTATGGCCGTCAGCTGCCTACCATCCCCTTGGCACGGACTTCATGTGCATAGGGTTAGTGCCACCCCAAATCATGTGGCCATTAGAAGCCTACCACAACGTGGCACAAACTTGAGTTCCACAGGCTCAGATGCACCAAACCCTGAGGTGGTCTCCGCCATTGACGACTCAGGACTCAGTGACATGTGTGAGATCTGTCGGGCCGCGGAGAAGCTGTAGTGGTCTCCACCATGCAGGACTCAGCGACATATGGGAGATCCGTGAAGAAGCTGATTTGGTCTCCACCATTCAGGACTCAGCGACATCTGTAAGATCCGAGCAGAATCTGATGTGGTCTCCACTATTCATGACTCAAGACTCAGCAAAACATCTGAGATCGGCAGAGTATCTGATGTGGTTGCCGCCATTCAGGATTCAGCAACACATCTGAGATCAGCGGGGTTTTGATGGGCATGTGCACTCGACCCACTGCTGCACACTCCGCTGGCACCAGGTAATTATTTGCTCATGGATGCGTAGAGGCGACAGTCTCTCTCTCTCTCACTTCCCTCTCTTCATTACTTTCCTTCTATCTCTCTCCCCCTTCTCCCTTTCCCACTCCCTTTCTTCCCTTCCCTCTTTTTTTCTCTCTTGCTTCTTTTTCCTTCTCTGTTTCTCTCTCTCAGTCATTTGATATGCGCATTACACATGCCCTTATTTTATGCTTTATTTTCCAGGCTTTGTCGTCGACATCCATGGTCCCCACAGCACTCTACCACCTTGTTCTTTTCTATTATGTTTGTTGAATTTCGTTTATTGGTTTATTTTGTGTATATAAATATTAATAAAAAAATACATTGAAAAATAGTTTATGGTTTATATATGTTTATAAAAAAATAACGTTTAACAAAAAAATTATTAACCTTTTTGGTTGTTTTCTTAACTGCTGTGTGACTCTTTCTTGTTCATATTACTGTTATTTGCTGGTATCCACCATGGTGCTACATTTTGGAGCACTTATTACAGGAATACTGGTGATCTCTGCAGTGTGCACCAACTTCTGAATACTTTGTTAGATTTATCTCAACTTTAGTTGCATTAAAGTGCTGATAATGAAATGCAGAATAGCCGTCCAGTACAGAAACACACTAGGTGCACTTTTGCGATTTATTCAAAATACTAAAATCCTGTATTGAATTGCACATAGGTAGTGCCTCCACTTACAATGGACACTCAACATCAATGAAGAAATCTCATTGTATTTATAGTGATTAGGAATAGTGCATCAGGTGCTGCATCTTGATGGTATACACTGCCCAATCCGTATATTGTTCTGCACACGAAACAATGACATCACAACTTTCACAACTGCAGTGCGAAATTAATTCCTGCGATAACCCATGTTACCATCAGGAATTTTACATCTGATTTCTCCTGGTGTTAAGCAGGATGACTACCTGCAGCATGAAAGGAAACACAGCAAAGAGCCACACCAGAACACACTCACGTGCCATAGAGTCAATGAGCACGATACAGGGATCATCGCACAAGACTCATCGCAACAACACCAGGACAACCATCAACCCCCAAACCCGCATCTGAGCAAGTGTGTCCGTGTGGTCATTGTGTTAGCATGATAGGCAAGGGCCCTGCAACATCACAGTGTACTGTCTTCAGCAGACGTTACCACGTCACCTCAGCATTGGCAGTGAACCTGGACATGCAGCTACACACGCATCCTCCCGCAAGCACAACACACGTGCATACGCAGGCAGAGGTGTGCCTATCCGGCAAGGGAAACGGGGTGTCTCTGACATGTCCATGTGCAGGAAGTGCGGTAAGTGTGACTCTGTGTTCTGGTGTGGCCTGACACAAGGGCGCAGCAGACAATGTTGTAAAGTGGGATACACCTTTAACAAACGGCACTCTCATGGTGTATTTCAAATGCCGCAGGACATGCCAGAATGGACATTACAATGCTGTGAGTACGACTGCACAGGATACAACAGCACACCGCACAAAAAGGGTGGGGCTCGCGGGAGGGAGGAGCAGCTGTTTGGCAACGCAACACACAGTGAACGCACCCATGTGCCATGGGTTGGGCATCTCATCAATGATGACCATGGTCGCAGACATCCCACAAAACCCACGACCTGCCTTTCTACACATCCCTTATGAATGCAGCGTGGTTTTCACTTCTATGCTGGTTCAGTGGTGTGATGTTCCCAGGTTGTGTGACTTATGCTCCTTGTTGGTGTGTTTCATTTTGGCCATTCTTTGTCTATACTTGTGCTCTACCTCATTGTACATGTGTTCCATTGTGCCCATCTCCCCTGTCCCCTCGTCCCCCCACTACCTGCTTCTTCCTCTTCCTGCTGGTGTTTCTATAATTTTGTTCCTCCACACATAAATACAATTATCGAAGAAATTAGAATACTTCCTTCATTCTTTTACGTTTCAAAACTTCTCTCTATTAGTTTCTTTTTAATTTTCCATAGAAACTTTTTTTTCATATTCAACGACACATCAAAGTCAACAGGGCAACGTATTCTATCAACTCATTTTCTAGAACATTCTACAACATATGCAGGTTAAAATTTCATCAATTTTTTAAAACCTAACAATATATTTTTGCAACATTTTCTTGAACATTTAATGGCACGTGAAGGCTAAAAGTTCACGATTGTTTTAAGTTCAAAGAGTGCCTTCCAAATGCAAGTAGCAGGTGTGGTTGAGTCGAGCAAATGTTATCCTGTAATATGTATTCCATGTTCAAACTGCTTTTTCTTAACCAATCACAAACATGCTTTTCTACAAAACAAATGTGCACTCTACTTTTAAAATACAATTCTTTTCATCTCCCAATCAGGTATCGTTTCGTATGTGAAAAAAACTAGTTCTGCATCTTTAAACAAATCTCTTATTCTACGAAGGGACTGCATGAGCTACAGAAAGCTTTCCATACCTTTCAGCCATACCTTCAAAATGCTAGTATGCAGAACAGCGGCGCATTGACTTAGACCTAGGTTTACAAAATGTGGATATTAAATGGTTTCCACAGAGAGGATTGAAGTGGCACCAATTGTTCCCTTTGGTTAGAACCTGATTGCATCTCCAACAGCCTGACCTCATGATTGTGCACTGTGGTGGAAACGACCTAGGCACATTGCCTGGAGTAGGTTTGGAAATGCTTATGAAGGACACCTTTGGACAATTGATGTTACTTTTGCCTCAAACTGTCTTTGTATATTCCAATATATGCCAAAGACAGAAGTGGAAATGGTCATAACAATGTTGTCCTCAAATTGAAAAATCTAGGAAGAAAGTCAACAAAGCTGTGTCTGCATACCTCAGAGACCACAAAATGGGGTCCATCTACAACAGCAACATACAGTTTGATATGGCTTATATCTACAGAAGTGATGGAGTACACTTCACAGATCAGGGAAATCGAGTTTTCCTGAATGACTTGAAGCTGTGCATCCACACTTATATGTAGCTCCAAGTAATGAACACAAGGACTCTTTTTAGAGCCACCCTATAACTTACAAATTAACCCCGCTATTTTAGGGCCAGGTAACGGCAACTCCCAGACCCTCACTAAAATGTATTCACCACACAGTTGTGGCACAGCAGCCACACCATCTCACTTTGCAGCACAGAGCTCTCGCTTTGATCACCGGCTCTACTCACTCATAGGGGTCAGTAGTTTGCGCTTTACAAAATGCAGTATTTCTTTACCTTCGCACGTCCTATACAACACCATCTAAGCACCATATACAAGTTGGACAGGTGTGGCACAGCGCCAAGAGCACATGACTTCACAGCATAGGACACACAGTTTGGGCTCACGGTTTCATCCCCAAGTCCAGCAGCAGCTCAATTTACAAGCATGACACCCTAGGCAATACTTCACTTATTTTCCGTACCCAGCACTTTCAGACCGGTAGTGGTCAGTAGTTCAGCGACTTTACCCTGGCTCCTTTAGCAGCTCAGCTCACGCCTCAAGCGCCTTCACACCTGTAGGAGTGAGTAGTTTGTACTTCACAAATACCAAATTAATTTGATATGCACAAATGTACCTTCACACTACCTGTATAACACCCACTAAGCACCATCCACAAGTTACAATGTTTGAAACAAACGTTCCTCCGAGTAGCTATAACTGCATGCTGACACTACTTGGACGTATGTGGCATAGGGGCCAGAGCACATGACTTCACAGCATATGACACACAGTTTGGACTCACGCTTTCACCCCTGAGTCCGGCAGCAGCTCAGCTTAACAGCATGAGACTCTAGACAGTACCTCACATATTTTCTGTACCCCAGGACTTTAAGAACAGAATGGGTCAGTAGTTCGTCTTAGAAGTTATAAACACATGCTTACAATACTTCCACAAGTGTAGTGCAGCGGCCACGGCACAAGACTTCACAGCATAAGACATACAATTTGGCTTACGCTTTAATCCCCGAGTCCCGCACCAGCTCACCTTAACAGTATCAGACTCTACGCAATAACTCACTTAATTTCCGTAGCCCATTACTTTCACATCGGTGGGGGTAAATACTTCACTTCGCACCCCCTCTATAGCACACCCTAAACACCCCACAGAGGCTAAAGTGCTCCTACCCTTCTCTTTCCCAATTTTTTCACCCTTTTTTCCCCTTACTTGCTTCAACTGAATCACAAAATGGTGGCCAACACTTCCTAGCTGCAACCGCTTGCAGCCAATCAGCAGCAAGCTCGTACTCGTAACGCCTCAGTTAATCAGATAGCAAAATTCCCAAATATCTATATCTGTAAATTTTGATATTTCTCCAAAACTACTGAACAAATTTACCCCAAATAAACAAAAGCGTGCTTTCTAGACCAAGACCCTTCTCCTTGCCAGATTTGGGGTAATTCCGTTCACCTGTTCGACCTGTAGCCCTGTCTAAATTTTCCCATAGAAATTAGCATGGAGAAAACATGTTTTGGGACCCCATTTTTTCTCAGCCCCCCCGTGATGAATCACCCCCAAACTTTCAACATAGGAGCTGATATCAACAAAGAATTTGTTTTGAAAATGTCACGAAGATTCATCAATCGGTGCCAAAGTTAGAATGTTGCCATTTTTCCTATGGTAACTAGGTCCTAACTATAACTACCTACTGGCAGGTATATATATATATATATATATATATATATATATATATATATATATATATATATATATATATATATATATATATATATATATTACCTACTGGCGGTCGCCAGTAGGTATATATAGTTAGGATTTTTTCCCTATGGGATTTCTGAAAATTCTATGCCTAATAACTTTTGCGTTCGTGGACGGAATTGGCTGAAATTTTCAGGAAAATGGCACATTTTGTTTCTGAGCAGACCTTGAAAATTTGGGGGGGTTTTGTGGAGGGGGGGCCGAGAAAAAAGGGGGGTCCCAAAACGCCTTTTTCCCATGTTAATTTCCATAGGGCGGTTGGACTCACTTTTAGCCCGAACGGCTGAATGGATTTTCACGAAACTTGGCAAAATTGTAGGGACTGTTAGCCCGATGTGCCTTTGCTAGGTCTCAATATATGTGCTTCAGTGGATTTTGAGAAATTAACGTTTAAATCAAGATATATATCTGTAACAGCGCTCCGGGCAGCTATCCGGTTAGCGAACCTTTCGCGTAACGGAACTTTGCGATGAGAAGCTGATTGGCCCTCCGGTGTCTGTCAACATTCTAAACAGTCCGGAGCGGCCGCCATCTTGTCTCTCGGTAGGATCGAGAGACAAGAGGAGGCCAAAACAAAGGGGGAAATTACCATAAGGGGGCATAGTAGATCCTCGTTGACCCCCTAGGTTTTATGTGGAGGTTTTAAAAGGGCCTAGGAGGGTCCAAAAAAAAAAATTTTTTTTTGCGTGGTAAGCGCCAAGTTCGCGAACCGGATAGCTTTCTGGGCAGCGAACTTTATGGATAAAAGAATGAAAGACTTTTCTAATACTGTATGTTAATTGTTTGTTGTTTTTCTTGTTTTTTTTTGTTTTCTTTATTTATTTATTTTTTTTATTATGATTGTGTTTCATACTTTATTAAATTTTCTAACATTTCATTGTCAGAAATGTCATAATTTATTATAGGGTGTAATTGTTTTTCATTTTGAAGCAAGTTGTCTACTGCTTCAACACATTGTAGAAGTTCGTGGTCTCTACTGTCATCCATAAAGTCATCAAGTTTGTCTTGGCTGCTCTCCTTCAGTTCAATCGAAAATGAAACTTGCTGCTCGCCTTCCATTTTGCCTGAAATTTGGATTAAAAAAATATATATTAGTAGAGATAGGGCACTGTTGGGATTAATTTTAGATAGGCAGTTTTTATCAGTGAATTTATCTTTTGGCAGTGTATAGTATGAGAGTGGAAATAGGACTAAAAAAAAGTGTATGTGATTTAACCAAGACACTACTACTACAGAGGGATAGTGTATATGTAGCAGAAAAAGTCTACTATATTAAGTCATAGTGCACAATATATTAAATTATAACTTACCTTCACAAAGAAGTTGAAGTTTTTTGAAGCTTTTGAAATAGGAGGTACAACAAGAAGTAGTAGTCAAAATGGCTGTGTTTCCTTCTCTCCCTTTATATATATACAGGTATATAACCAATCAAATGTCAGGTAATAAAAGTAGAAAATGAAAGTAACATTTTCATTGGTTGTCAATTCCAACAATTCAGATGTGTTTTGTGAAGTAATTTACCTCACGGTACTTGGAGAGGTCTACAGGCTAAATGGCTAAATGGAATTTCAATGAAATTTGTGAGAATGGAAGGGATTGTTATGTAGTATGAGCTAATCTATATTTGGTGAGAGTGTTTCTAGTCGTTATTCTGTAAATTACTTTCCCGCCTTTTTTTAGGACCGCTTTCCGGGAAGCTGCCCGGTTAGCGAACCTTAAGCGTCACGGGAGTCCACCATTTTGTGTTTCGTTCGCATTAAGATACAAGATGGAGGGCAAATAATGTTTAGAATGGGTAGAAGGGGTCATGGTAGACTTATCTTGACCCCCTAGGTTTTCTGAGCGTGGCTGAGGAGGCTTATATGTGCGGAAAAAAATTTTTTTTTAAAAAAATTCCGCGAGGTTAGCTTTCGGTTAGCGAACCGGGTAGCGCTCCGGGGAGCGAATTTTGTGGAAAATTAGTGAAAAAAGTTAGAGAAAAATAATAATTGTGAGTGATCAGATGTAGGGTAGCTCTGAGAAGAGCTTTTGGGTTTATGGTACATTTAGGTACTTATAAGTAGGTACCAATGCAGAGTCTTAAATTCAGAATGAAAATTCTGTTGCCCTCATCTGAGAAGTGAACTCCATCTCCTCTGTAGATATCTTGCATGTAGTAACGCAAGTTATTGTTGTACAGAGAGCCCATTCCATGGTCTCTCATGTAAGCTGAAACAGATTTGTTTACATGCTTCCTCGCTTTCTCAATTTGTGGACAAAATTGGTTGGACCACCTCCATTTCTGTCTTTGGCATATATTGGAATATACCAAGGCAGTTTGAGGAAAAAGTGCCATTAATTGCTCCAAGGTGTCCTTTAAAAGCATTTCCAGACCTACCCCTGTCAAAGTGCCCAAATCATTACCTCCACAGTGCACTATTAACAGGTCAGGTTTTGGCAAATGCATAAAGGTTTTCACCAATGGTATCAATTGGTGACATTTTAATCCTCTTTGGCCCAACCACTTAATTTCCACATCTTGTAAATTGAGGTTGTGTAAATTTCTGCTCTCAGCATACCTTTGAGCCCAGTGGATGTAACTATGTCCAACAATCCAGACGTTAAACATGGTGGAAGAAGGTTGTTCTGCAGTCAGATGAAGTGTGGTAATGAAAGGGCAGTTGAAACAGTAGGAGTTTCTAAAGAAAAAAAACTGTGGATTTACAATGCTAATGATTCATTAGCAGTGATTGGTGCATTTCCATTTCTGAAAACAGAAAGTTAGGGTGCATGGATGTGTTCTTTGAAAGATGTAATTTGAATGGTCAAGGAAGAAACATTTAATGAAAGATTGCACTGGATACGCAGGTGCACTGAGAGTTCAGAGTTCAATTGAAACATTGTTGTGTGAATTTGCAAACATGAGAGGTCTTCCAGGAGGTGGTTGCTATGGAAACAAGGCAGACAGGGCAGAGGGGGGAAGGGTTTTGATTTGAAAAAAGTGAGGGAAGAGGTATGATTGGCTAATATGAGAGATATGTGAAAAGAATATCTGTATTTCTGTGCTTTCAATAGCTGCAGCCTTTGGAGTGCATCCTTTTTCTTCTGCTGAAGACAATTTGGTGTATTTCTGAGACTGTTTTCAAAACTCAAAAAATATTTGCTAAGGTGAGAAAAGATTTATTTAATTTAGATAGAGAATAGTATGATTTAAGGAGAAAATGATGAAGAAAGCTGTGTTTTTAAAATGTGGTTTTGTCTCTAGTGATATACTAATAGAATTAGTTTCAAAGAGAAATTATAATTGCATATTTGGTGTAACATTCTGGCATGCAGTTACACAAGATATTGTAATACATGGAGGCCATTTCATGGTCTGTTATGTAAGCTGAAACAGATATGTTGCTTTTAAAAACGATTTAAGAAATCAATTACATTTCTAGATATGTACTGCTAGAGCTTCATAGGTTGTTTTGGGCCATATTTATAAGGTATTTGAGTGTCTAAGATGTTGTGTTCGCCTTTTAAAATGTAAAGTGTTCCTCATGGGACAAGTGTCTTGTAAATACGCTCCCACTTGTGCTTGGCAAATTTAGATTTTGATTATGGGAGTTACCTAGCCATGTTAATAGTGTCCCAAAAATGGTGCTAGGGCATTCCAGAAAACACTTTCATGTGTCTCAAGGACATTTTTAGTCATTTCTTCATGAATGCAGGTATACAATTGATTTATATGCTGTGTTTAAAAACGAATTTTGAAATGAATTAAATTTCAGGATATGTACTGTTAGAGCTTCATAGGTTGTTTGGGGTCATATTTAGAAGGCATTTTAGTGTCTTTGAAGTTATTTTTCCCTTTTTAAATGGAAAGCGTTCCTCATGGGGCCCTGAGCAGTTCTTAGCCATGTTATTTAATAGGAAGTGGATAACATGGCTAAGAGCATTTGCTGGGAAATGCATGAATATCGCTGATTTTTCTGCTATATTCATGCATTGTGGCCGTTTTTTTTCACATTGCTTCATAGGTTGTTTGGGTTCATATTTAGAAGGCATTTTAGTGTCTTTGATGTTATTTTTCCCTTTTTAAATGGAAAGCGTTCCTCATGGGGCCCTGAGCAGTTCTTAGCCATGTTATTTAATAGGAAGTGGATCACATGGCTAAGAGCATTTGCTGGAAAATGCATGAATATCGCTGATTTTTCTGCTATATTCATGCATTGTGGCCGTTTTTTTCACATTGCTTCATAGGTTGTTTGGGTTCATATTTAGAAGGTATTTTAGTGTCTTTGATGTTATTTTTCCCTTTTTAAATGGAAAGCGTTCCTCATGGGGCCCTGAGCAGTTCTTAGCCATGTTATTTAATTGGAAGTGGATAACATGGCTAAGAGCATTTGCTGGAAAATGCATGAATATCGCTGATTTTTCTGCTATATTCATGCATTGCGGCAGTTTTTTTTCACATTGCTTCATAGGTTGTTTGGGTTCATATTTAGAAGGCATTTTAGTGTCTTTGATGTTATTTTTCCCTTTTTAAATGGAAAGCGTTCCTCATGGTGCCCTGAGCAGTTCTTAGCCATGTTATTTAATAGGAAGTGGATAACATGGCTAAGAGCATTTGTTGGAAAATGCATGAATATCGCTGATTTTTCTGCGTTATTCATGCATTGCAGGCCTTTTTTTATCACATTTGCAAGCATTTCTTAGCCATGTTATCCAATGGGAGGTGGATAACATGGCTAAGAGCATTTGCTTCAAAGGTTGTTTGGGGTTATATACCATTTTTGGGAAATTATTAACATGCCTATCTAACTCCCATAATCAAAATCTAAATTTGCCAACCGCAGGTGGGAGCGTATTTACAATAAATTTGCACCATGAAGAATGTAAAATAGCATACTAGATACTCAAATAACTTATAAATATGATCCAAAACATCTTATGAAGCACTAGTAGTGCATATTTCCAGAAATGTATTGGTTTTCATTTAATGATTTACTTCATTGGTAGGCCTTCACATGTTTTTTTACCTTGGTTTTTTTTCAGTGAAAATCTTATCTGCAACCATGTGTTGGCCTCACCTCAAATAAACAAAACAGGTGATGGACTGAATGTGGATCAATGACACACATTCACCCCAGTCCAAAGATCTGGGCCTAAACAAACCTTTAGATAGGCTACATCTTATCGTCATCCTGAATTAATGATTTAAAATATTAGGGAGTGATTTATGAGTGTTGTATGCCTGTTTTGTACCATTGAGTGTCATTTTTGTGATGCAGTGCTGGTGGAAAATATTTGCTATGTTAAATAATTAGTACAGCATTAAGTTTTAGATGACTGTTATTTATTTACTGTTTGGTAATAGTGGTTAATAACATTTTATATTATATTTTTTCACAGATTCAACTGCAGATTCTTTCATAGTTTGGAAAATGCCTTCCAGAAGTCGAATACGAAAGGCTAGAAAACGTCAAAGACAGCAGGATGATGTTTTATTGCAGCAGTCCTCTTCCCCAAATACTTGTCAAAACACCAAGAAAGGTCCGGGTAAGAGCACGAAATCATTCTTAAGAAATATTTGTAGTAAAAAAAATTTTGCTCAAAAAAATGTGTCTCTTAACAAAAAGAGAAGTAATTTAAATGGAAAGGAGAGACCCATCACAAATGTTACTGGTAGAGGAAGAGATAACTCTGTGCATGATAGTAGAAGGAAACAACAGTTTAGGGACATTCGACAACGAATGTTCCGTAATAGGATATTAGTTAATTTATTGAAAAATATTAAAAAGAAAGGCCAACAGAAAGCGGCATTTTATAGGAAGAAGAAAAATGTAGAGAAAATTATTGATCATGCTTTTGAAATCAAGCGAAAGTTGTTTATTTTGGTAATCAATAGAATTAGGAAACTAAGCAAGGTAATTTCTGATTTCAAAACAAAAAGTAGATGGAAGAGAGTAGTAAATCGTACTAACTTTTGTGAAGTTTTTTCTGGAGAATGGATGCATAGTTCAAGTTCTGAGGCATTTTTTAATGAGGAGACTTATTTTCAGGATAATGATTTGGTGCATGCAGTTGACATCAGTGGTCGAGCTTATGAAGTGAAGGATGGTTGTCCAGTTGAAAAAGAACTACTTGTGACAACAGAGACAGAAGAGGCGCTAAGTGATGAGGTTTTAGGAAGACGTCCTAAGGGTCCTGTGTACATTTGGAAGTGTAGTTCTATTTGCAGTGTGCGACAGGTTTCCATCAATTTGCTATGTGATTTTATACGGACATTTAATAAGAAAAGTTTGAAGCAGAAAATGAAGTTGTTGCAAGATTTAGATCCTTGCAGAGTGAGACAAATGACAGGTTTGCGTGGTCATTCACTGGCTTGTCTTTCCAGGAGAGTATGCCAGAGTGTTTTTCATCATTTCAGGATGCTAGCAGTGCATCATAATAAAGTGAGAAAATTAGTGAGAATGTTGTATTATGCTAAGAGTCCAGCAATTATGCTTAAACAGTTATGTGCTGCTCTTTTGCATGGTTCTGAAATAGATGTGAAGAATCTTTGTGAAGAAATTGAGTTTTGTTACTTTGGTAGTAAAGATGAGAATGTTCAAATTGACCCTGAAGTAGAGGGTAATGTGGAAGATAATGTACAGGTTTCCAGTACAGATAATTTTCAGAAGGAAATTGCCACGTTTCAGATGAAATCAAGTGAGAGGCCTAATTTCACTTGTGTATGTTGTCGACGCACTTATTATAAGAATCAGACTAAGGTAGTGGATTTATATGCAAAAAGTGAAAGGGAAAATAATAGTGAATGGAAGGATTTAGCCACATACTTGATGGTAGAAAATTATTTTGATTTGGGATCGGATCAACGTGTGTGTACTTATTGTTGTAATAAATTAAACCAAAACCAGATGCCTGCTAGGGCAGTTCATAATAATCTGGAATTGGTTGAGATTCCTTCTGAATTGAAGGATTTAAATACTTATGAATCTATTTTGATTCAAAGTATCCATCCCTTTCAGGCTATTGTAAGAATGGAGCCAAAGACAGGGAAATTGCCTCCAGCAGATTTACAGAGAGGATTAAAGGGAAGAGTTGTTTATTTGCCTCTAGATTTGAACAAAAACATTAACACAATTGGAATAGAAAAAGTGGAAGAGGAACCTCTGGTTATCTTGGTTAATGGGGTTCCGACAAAGAATAAGAAAATATGGCAAGATTTAGTGGATGTTAGGAAAGTCAAAAAGGCAACAGTGTATTTGAAGAAAAATAATAAGTACTATAAGAATGTATATGTTGCAGAAGAGGAAGTAAGTGATGAAGAGGATAGCGATTTGTGTGCTGGCCAAATTGAGAAAGTAGAGGCCTCTAAAAGTGAAGAAATATATGAACATTATAGTGTTCATCCTTTGCATTCCAAGGAAGTGATGGGGAATGCTATTGAGTTGTTTCAAATGAAACAAGCCAAAGGGAGTCCCATTAGTGTTTGGGAGGAAAGTTTGGAAGCTCGGTGTTTCCCACAGCTATTTCCCACAGGTCAAGGAGGAAGATATGATGAGCGACCTCGTGAAATTCCTGCGTCTGAATACCGGACTTTACGATTGTATGCAGAAGATCCTAGGTTTCGGCAATGCATTCCCTATTTGTTTCATCTCCTGTTTGAAAGCGATCTGTCTGGACTGTCATATGCAGTGAACCACATCTTAAAAAGTGGTATACAGATGCGAAACATCTCGGCAAGTGACTTTATGCATAAAGTCAATGTCCAAGACAGTATTTTGGATTCTCACTTAATTAATCTCATGGCGTGTCAGCGTGGTACTAATGAGTACTGGTACCGTCGTCATGGTGACTTAAAATGTATGCTGAGGAACTTAGGAACTCCGACATGGTTCCTCACTCTGAGCTGTGCCGAGTATGGCTGGGATGACTTACTTGAATTTCTACGAGAGGCAAATGGAAATATTGAAAACATTGAATTCAAGACACCTGGAGAACTGTGTTCTTTGGATCCTGTGAATGTATGCAGGTACTTCAATCATAGATTTGAAGCTATGATGTCTTTCATCACAAATAAAAAGAATCCACCTCTTGGAGAGGTGTTGGATTTCTTCTGGAGAAAGGAGTACCAAGCAAGAGGTGCCCCTCATATACATATGTTGCTGTGGATCAAGGATGCACCTAAATTTGGAACAGATCCGGATGACTTAGTGATGAATTTCATCGAACAGTATTCTACGTGTGCTGTTCCAAACGCAACGGAGAAGAAAAGTCTAAGAGAACAAGTTCTACGTTTCCAAAGCCATCGTTGTGGAAAGTACTGTCGTCGTAAATTCAGAAACAAGGACAAGTTCTACACCAAATGTCGTTTCAACTTTCCACGACCGGTGATTTCTAAAGGAAGAGTGAACAGTTTGATGTCTTCGCTGCGACATAATGTGACGAGGAAATCACCCAAGAATACATACAATTTGAAAAGGAACGAAGAGTCCAAGTACATCAATGACTACAACCCAGTGATTTTGTCCATGTGGAATGCCAACATGGATATACAGTTTGTGGCTGACAACTGTATGGCTGTGGCTCGGTATGTGACATCTTACATCACCAAAAAAGAAAAGACCGAACTGAAGGATATGTGGGAGGACATTTCCCATGAAAAGAGCCTCAGCAAGAAGTTGTACAGTTTCAGTCTGAAGATGTTGTCGCATCGAGAAATCGGAGCTTACGAATGTTCTGATCGATTGTCTTCAGCAAGTCTCTATGCCAAATCCAGGAGTCTCGTTTGGGCGAGTCTTGGTCTTGCTGCAACGCGAAATCGAGTTCTAAAACCTGTTCGGGAAATTGAGTATTTGGCAGAAAAGGAACCAAACAGTACCGACATTTTGAAGACCAACATGTTGGATACATATTATCCAAATCGAAGCAGTCACCTTGAGAATATTTGTCTATATGAGGTTCTCCAAAATTATATATTCAAGAGGAACATCAAAGAAGATATTGAGAAAGGAGTGTATGCTGTAATTGGAAGTGAGGGATGCCTGGTCAAGCAAAGAAAATGCCAATTAGTAAACCATCGAAAATTAAGTGGCGAATCTCCAGAAAAAAAGGAGTTTTTCTATTTAGCACTTTTGCAACTTTTCAAGCCTTGGCGTGCAGAAGAGGAACTGCTTGGAGATTTCCTCTGTTACGAAGACTCTTTCAATGCAGCCAAGGAGTCCATAGAATGTCCTGCTTTTTCTAAATATCAAGAAATGCTAACTTTGGAAATTGAGCAGGAAGCAACGATTGCAGCCGAGATTGCCAGAGACAGTTCTCAGGACAGTCAGAGTTCTGTTTCATTGAGTCAAGATCCACTTGGAGGACCTATTATCGAAAATGAAGCTGCCACTGCTATGAATGAAGTAGAAAGAGCCATGGCACATGCTCAGGAGGATTCAGTTAACTTACAAGACTTGGAAAAACAACTCAACGTTGAGCAGAGGAAAATATATGATGAAGTTACCAAGGAAATTGAGCACGGATTAAGTCATGAGAAGAAAGAGTGCTCGTGTACGTCGTTGAAGCCTGTCCGACTGTACGTGAGTGGAGAAGCGGGAACTGGAAAAAGTTTCCTCATTAAAGCAATCTCTTGTTATTTGCAGGAAAGGACTGAGTCATCGCTGTCTTGTGTTGTCACCGCTCCTACTGGACTGGCAGCACATAATATTAAAGGTATTACTTTGCATCGTCTATTGATGCTGCCGGTGGAGCATGACAACAAATTACAATACAACAAGTTATCTGGAGATGCTTGCTGTGAAGTTTCAAGAGTTTTGAGGAAAATGAAACTACTTATCATTGACGAAGTAAGCATGGTTTCCAATGTCATGCTTGCCTTTGTGCATTTGAGAATGCAAGAAGTACTTAAAACTGAATATGATGTCTTATTTGGTGGGAAACACATTATTGTTTTCGGAGATCTTCTACAGCTGACACCAGTAAAAGGTCAACCTGTGTTCAAAATACTCACGCATGAAGATACCAGGAAGTGCCTAGGGAGCATTGGCAACGTCAATATATGGTTAAACTTCAATTATGCAGAACTGCATCAAAATATGCGTCAGGCAAAGGATGAAGATTACAAGAATATTCTACAAGATATTAGAATTGGAAAAGTGACCGAGCATGGGAAAGAAGCTTTAAATGCACGGTTACTGTCAAATTTGTATCCCAAACAAGATATTGTGCCTGAGAATATTTTTCAGAAAATTACTGAGAAGAAATCCGGGATATGTCTCATGCCAACTCTTGCAGAATGTGCCATCTTCAACAACAAAATGTTGAATTTAGAAAAGCAAGAGATTGTGAAACTTGAAGCTATCGACAAATTAGAGCATATGGGATCAACAATTATTTTGTCAGACAATTTGAAATCAAAATTGGATTCATTAGAGAAGACTATATCTAAAACAGCGGGTTTTGAAAAGACTTTGAATGTGTGTTTAAATTGCCGAATTATTTTGAGAAGGAATTTACATGTAGAAAGAGGTCTGGTAAATGGATCAATGGGTAATGTTGTTGATTTTGAGAAATACAGAAATAGAGATGGAATAGAATTTTTAAAAATTAAATTTGATGGCATTGAGGAAGTACAGCAAATTGGTCGTTGTTCTGCTAGGTTTTTGCTTGTTAAAGATTTATATGTTCGCCGTAAACAGTTTCCTGTTTGCTTGGCATATGCGGTGACAATCCATAAATCGCAAGGTTTAAGTGTAGACTGTGCATTGGTGAATATTGGCAGTTCTGTGTTCAAGGAGGGTATGGCATATGTGGCATTGTCACGAGTTAGAACTTTATCGGGATTGTACTTGATTGACTGTGATGTCACAAACATTTGTGCGGATCTAGATTGTGTTAAGGAATACAATAGGTTAAGAAGAGAGTATGCGCCACATTTGCCTCAATATCCTTTGTTTGAGAAACGTGTGGTAGGCCGCAAACGTAGAAATAGCAGTAATAGTAGGGAGGTTGTTGCAAAAAGACTAAAAGTCAATGAACCGAAAATTGTTAGCAGAAAGAAAGTGGATTCTGTTGAAGATGTTGTCGGTTTTCAATTTGAAAACAGTTCTGGTGTCAACTGCTATGCAAATGTAGTGGTTAATGTTCTCTTTTCACTAGAGAGTTTAAAAGAACAGATTCTGTTGAATTCTGAACAAATTTTATGCTGTTTGTTGAATTCTGTTTTCGAGAAATGTAGCAGTGATCGAACAAAAGTAGAAAGTGTGTCTGAAGTTCGTTATCTGTTAGATGAATGTTCAGGTCAAACAGACTTCTCTGAAAATAATCAGCAAGATTGTCAGGAGTTTTTAATGTATATGCTTGATATATTGCAAGTTGAGGGTGTAGATGTAGATCACCTGTTTGGGCTTTCTTATCAATGGCAGCATGACTGCGAGAACTGTATGGTATCAAGTACTACTAGTGTAGACTCAGAAAGATTTATATATTTAACTTTGCCAGACAGTAAATCAGTCTCCTTTAATAAGCTAGTAAATGCAGCGGATCACAACATGGAGTGTAGCCAATGTAAATGTGATATGATGTCAACATTATTTATACGTAGATATGGCCAGTATGTCATTTTAATGATGCAACGATGTAGGCCTGATGGAACAAAATTGTCAACTTTAATAAAAAATTTTGTGGCTTCTCAGCTGTCAATATCAGGGAGGACTTTTGTTACTGTAGCAATTATCTATCACGATGGTCCATCAACAACATCAGGACATTATACAGCTTACTTAAAGTCTGGAAACGGCTGGTCATTCTGTAATGATTCTGTTGTAACGTTCAAAAAAAAATTGCCGTTTGACCTTAAAAATTCTTACCTGGTGTTTTTAAAACCAAAATTTTAAGTAGAGGGAATGTAAGTCTGCAATGCTGTCTCGATTAAAAATTCAACTATATAAACCTAATGCAAGTAAGTCTGCTTCATAGTAAGCAGTATCAGTGTCATAGGAAAAGGAGAACATGACTGACAAAGAAGAGTAAGATATTAGTAGTCCAGGATTGTGAAAATAATCTCAAATATTTTATTTTTGAAAGTTGCGAAAATAGAAAATGTCGGGATTTGATTGGAAGAATTACAAGATTTGCGAATCGCGGCAACATGATTTGGCCTAGTGGAAACATGTGATATAATGAGAGAAGTTTTTTTTCTATGTAACATATTTCACGTATCGATGGAGGTTTTCTTTCAGAAAGTGGCGGGCTGAAAATATTTAAAGCACAACAGAGTGGATGCTGTTTATAGGAGATCCTTCGACGTCATTGAAAGTAAGTTAATTTTAAGAAGTTTTGAAATCAGATTTCTTAGGTTGTATGGGTTTTTTAAACACAGTCATTTTGATTGTGTTTTTTTTTCCCCGCTGTTACATGATGAATACCTTCAAGTCACTGATTTAAGTGAAATTTGATACATTCTGAGAACAGCAAAAATAAACCATTTAACATGTATAATTAATGTTATGCTTTTTGTCCTTATGATATACATTTAGAAATGTGTGGTACATATGGGTAAGGTGAGTTCTGTAAATATCAATTTTAATGCTTAGAGTGCTGTACTTCTGGGTAGTGTTTTTTTTTTATAAAAAAAAGAGGCCTCACCTCAAAGAAAGCTCTTGAAAGCACACATCTTATTTGCATCCTAAAACAATCATTTACAATGTTAGACACAATTTTATTATGACTTTACATCTTTTTTGCGCTGCTATTGCATCACTATTGTGAGACATTAGCAGTGCAAGAAAAACATCATGTTTCAAAATAGGCCTCAGTTCAGCAATATCAAGATACAGTTTCTTTCGAATATATATCTTTAGGATTGTGTAGGGAACGTAGAGAAGCAGAGACTTCTGTAAATGTCAAAGTTGTTGAAAAACTGTTTGTTTTTGAACCTTTTCCCTTGTCTTTTCTAATTTTTAAATACATGTTTTAATATTTTTTGAAATGTTTGTTCTTTGTTTTACAGATTGAAAGTATGAAAAAATATTTAAAAAAGGTAACAAGAATTATAAGGTAAATGTTTTCCACTCTTTTTACCCGCAATGCACTGCTGATGATGTCATTGACAGTATCTCTCATTTACTCTCTCTAGCTGTCTTTCTTTTTACATTATTCTCTGTTTACTTCCCTTATACTAACTCTTCTTTTTTTTTAAAAAAATATTTTTTTTAGTTCGCTTAAAGTTCGCGAACCGGTCAGCGAACTTGAAGCGAACCAAAAGAAATAGAGCTTGCCAGAGTGATAAACATTCTAGCAATTTTGTTTGAAAGGGGAGGTAGTTCTGAAAAGAACTGTTTTTTTTTGTTTTTGTTGTTTTATGTTTTTTTTGTAATTTTTTGAACATTTTTTGATTTTTTTGTATTTTTAGAACTGTTTTATGTTTTTTTTGTGTTTTTTAAGGAGGGGAGACAACAAAAAACAGGCTTTCAAAACGGCTCAACTGGAGCAAAAAAAAAGAAAATTACTTTTTGGGTGCATTAGGGCACTTATGATTTTCATATGCAATGTTCATGAGGTTGACACTCATGTTGCCATATGACAGCATAGCACCACAGTAAATACAAGACACCTTCATGTGCTGGAAGTTACGTTGGATGTTTGGCACAGTCTCTTGTGCCTCTCTTCCCGTCAAAGACAATGTGGATGTAGATCTTGCCACAGGAGTTGCCGTCGGATTGTCTTCAAGATCCCTCAACTCAGCCCGGCTGTAGTTCAAGGGATGCCACCTGCTCATGTGACGGTGCATTGTATAGTTCCCCATACTGTACTTCTTTTCTGTGCCTCTCGACAATCTGTGGTCACAGATGAGGCAGGTGGCATATTTTGCATTCACTTTCTTGGTTCCAGGAGGGATGGTGAAAAACTGCCAGATGAAACTGGTTTTTCGTTTAGAAACCCGGGGCAACTCATCAACAAATTGTTGTCCCTCTCTCTCCTCTTCTTCTTCTTCCTCATCTTCCTCCTCTCTGTTAGTCATAATTTGACTGGGTGGTCCTCTCTTCTTATGGGGAGGTGGAGGTGGTGGTGGGGGTGCACCAGCTGCAGCAACAATGGAAGCCATTGTGGATCTTCAGATAAATGGTCTTTCTCTCACCAAGATGAAAGTCAGAGTGAGGAAATAAGGAGGGGTTTACTTGATTTGGGGAAAACAAAAGTTCTGAGCCAATGAAAAGTGTTATTTTTAGGTCACATGACCTAGTCATACATCATTTGGAAACCAAAAGTGAAATGAACCAATGAGAAGTTTGATAAACAAGTCACATGACCTGTTCCGCTTACGTTACGCGGCGCGCGCCGCGTCCCAGATCGCTTCCGGTTCGCGGTCCGGAGCACTTCCGGGAGCGCTAACGCGGCGCGTCATTAGACGCATTACGCGATAACGTGATACGTCGCGCTTCCGCGGCGCGTCACTGTTCCGCTAACGTAACGTTGACCGGTTCGCGGACTAGATCGCGGCATCAAGATGAGCTAACGGAAAGCTTCCCGGTTCGCGAACTAGAAGCGAAGAAAAAAAATATTAAAAAAAAAATTATCAATAAACATCTAAATATATTTTGGGATTTAAAGAATAATACATTTTACAGCTACAGATGTTAGCTTTTAAAAAACCAATGAAATTCACTGAAAAAACCATAGGTTATAGACCATATATAGTTAGAAATTTGCATTTAAAAAACCATTGAAATTCAATGAAAAAACCATAGGTTATAGACCATATATAGTTAGGAATTCGCATTTACAAAACCTTATTTTACTCGCATAAAACCATTGAAATTCCATATATAGTTAGTTGCGCTAACTATATATCGCGCACCCGCAATCCACTGCTGATGATGTCACATATTACATCATTCATGACATGGTCAGTGACATCACTGATGACATCACTGATGACATCTCAAATGACATCACTGATGACAACATCCAGTGACTGTATGTTTCTGTGAAGTTAAAATATGTCTTACATATTGAAGAATGAGTGGATGTATAAGTGTCTGGATGAAGGATTTAGTAGGTGCATGACTGACTGTATGAGTGAGTGATTAAATGTGTCTCACTGAGTGCATGGGTTAGTGACTAAACTGTCTTAATTTGTGCATCATTATGTCTGTTGTTCTGTAAACTGTTGCATGTGTTGATAAGTAGCTATATGAGTAACTATATGGGTTATTGATTGGTTACCTTAGTATTTGTATGGGAGACTGAGTGTGTGTGTGGGTGGCTGGGAGGTGTATGACTCTGTGCATAGATGTGTGAGCAGTTGATTCACTAGAGGTATGGTTTCAAAAGTGCATGTGGTAACAGCTGTATGGGCGGTTGACTGTGTGCATGAGTGTATTGGTGAGTGAATGGATATCTCAGTGCTACATGTCAAAGTAAGTACATATGTAAAACACAGTACATGTGAGAGTTGACATATATAAATAACTGTGCATAAGAGCCAGTGAATGTGTGAGTGGCTGTATGGATCATTGTGAACTTGTATCAGGGATTGTATAAGAGAGTAAATATGTGTTAGTATATGTTTGAATAAGTAAAGTTTGTATAACTGTATAGTTGAGGAAATGGAGGTGTGATTGATTCTTTGCATGACTGACTAGGTGTGTGAGTAACTCCATGGATGAGTGACAGTCTGTGAGTGTCTGTTTACACTGATTGTATCTAAGGTTATATTAGAGTCTGAAGAGGTTCATCGTATTATCACATGAATGATATCATCAGTGATGTGATCAGTAATGTCAAATGAGATGTCATCAGTGATGTCATCAGTGATGTCATTTGAGATGTCATCAGTGATGTCATCAGTGATGTCACTGACCATGTCATGAATGATGTAATATGTGACATCATCAGCAGTGGATTGCGGGTGCGCGATATATAGTTAGCGCAACTAACTATATATGGAATTTCAATGGTTTTATGCGAGTAAAATAAGGTTTTGTAAATGCGAATTCCTAACTATATATGGTCTATAACCTATGGTTTTTTCATTGAATATATATATATATATATATATACATATATATATTGCATACAATTGTCCTGTCGCAGCGGGAGCACTTTACAGCCGGTGCCAGCCGGTATATATATATATATATATATATATATATATATATATATATATATATATATATATATATATATATATATATATATATTCACTGAAAAAACCATAGGTTATAGACCATATATAGTTAGGAATTCGCATTTACAAAACCTTATTTTACTCACACAAAACCATTGAAATTCGCATATATAGTTAGTTGAACTAACTATATATCGCGCACCCGCAATCCACTGCTGATGATGTCACATATTACATCATTCATGACATGGTCAGTGACATCACTGATGACATCACTGATGACATCTCAAATGACATCACTGATGACATCTCAAATGACATCACTGATGACATCACTGATGACATCTCATTTGACATTACTGATCACATCACTGATGATATCATTCATGTGATAATACGATGAACCTCTTCAGACTCTAATATAACCTTAGATACAATCAGTGTAAACAGACACTCACAGACTGTCACTCATCCATGGAGTTACTCACACACCTAGTCAGTCATGCAAAGAATCAATCACACCTCCATTTCCTCAACTATACAGTTATACAAACTTTACTTATTCAAACCTATACTAACACATATTTACTCTCTTATACAATCCCTGATACAAGTTCACAATGATCCATACAGCCACTCACACATTCACTGGCTCTTATGCACAGTTATTTATATATGTCAACTCTCACATGTACTGTGTTTTACATATGTACTTACTTTGACACATAGCACTGAGATATCCATTCACTCACCAATACACTCATGCACACAGTCAACCGCCCATACAGCTGTTTCCACATGCACTTTTGAAACCATACATCTAGTGAATCAACTGCTCACACATCTATGCACAGAGTCATACACCTCCCAGCCACCCACACACACACTCAGTCTCCCATACAAATACTTGGGCAACCAATCAATAACCCATATAGTTACTCATATAGCTACTTATCAACACATGCAACAGTTTACAGAACAACAGACATAATGATGCACAAATTAAGACAGTTTAGTCACTAACCCATGCACTCAGTGAGACACATTTAATCACTCACTCATACAGTCAGTCATGCACCTACTAAATCCTTCATCCAGACACTTATACATCCACTCATTCTTCAATATGTAAGACATATTTTAACTTTACAGAAACATACAGTCACTGTCAGTGATGTCATCAGTGATGTCATTTGAGATGTCATCAGTGATGTCATCAGTGATGTCACTGACCATGTCATGAATGATGTAATATGTGACATCATCAGCAGTGGATTGCGGGTGCGCGATATATAGTTAGTGCAACTAACTATATATGGAATTTCAATGGTTTTGTGTGAGTAAAATAAGGTTTTGTAAATGCGAATTCCTAACTATATATGGTCTATAACCTATGGTTTTTTCAGTGAATTTTCAAGGTTTTGTAAATGTAAATTCCTAACTATATATGGACTATAACCTATGGTTTTTTCTGTGAATTTCAATGGTTTTTTAATAGCAAATATCAAAAGCTGTCAAATGTCAAGTACGTGATAGGTAAAAACGTTTTTGTGTTTATGCACGCTGATGTGCTTTGAACGCTGCCCCCCCCCACCGCTCTTTTCTCTTAGTAGTACTCTCTCTTTGCAGATAGTGAAGGGTAGTTAACGCAGACCTTTACCCCCGTTGTAATCCGTCGTACCTGCTTGTCTCTCCATTTCATTGATTGTTATCCAAGCATTTACTGTTTTAGAATTGGTTCTCTTTGGATCATTCTCTATTTACAAACAAGCACAAAGTCGCAATACTCTGTTTAGTCTTTGCAGATAGTGAAAAATTGTGTAAAAAAATAAAAGTAATCGAGCAAAATCAGTAGACCACTAATTGGATCTCTTTTTGACCTCGCTAAAATACAAACATTAGGAACAACCCTTCATGAGAAATACGAAAATAGTGAGATGAACTAAGCTCCACACCATGATGGCTGCAAGACAGATCGACTCCGCCACCCACCCCGCCCAAAATAACAACAAACCCTATGCAAATATTATAAATAGATACAACACACCAGCAAAGTAAAAGGGTAAAACATTTTATTAAATACCTATTTACATAACTATTTTATACTTTGTGTTGCCCGATCCGGCTAGCTCAATCAATCGAGCATGAAACTCATGCACTGATAGCAAGCGTTGCTGCTGATGCTATGCAGACAAAAACTGGTTTTCAGTTTGTACATTCTTTAAGATTTTTCCATCCAAGGCTGGTTGAGAGTTTGTAGAACGATGGCTTCAGATTTTCTACATACGGTGTGGTGGCGCGGACTGGGAGGGGGCGCTTCGCTCCTGCCCCCTCCCCAAGTAAGATTTTCATACGTGAGTGTTCGTTCATGCTTTTGGTCCCTGAGTTGCTTCGATGTCACTGCCTTATATAAATGGCATAAGTACTGGATGTTGAGTGCCATACTTCAGAGTTCTAAGCAGCGCTTGTAACACTGTCTAAACCTTATTTGCACCTGCTGCAGCTTCACTATTCAAAGTAAGTGGGGTCCGTTTGTGGACCTGACTGCATTAGAAAACAATGTGATACAGTGCCTCCCTAAACCGCGTCACGGAGGCCCCCGAGGGGCGGTGAAATGGCGCGGACTGGGAGGGGCGCTTGGCTCCTGCCCCCTCCCCAAGTCGTGTTGCCCTGGTGTGGCCTGAGATCGCCCCCGACATAGGCGGCCGGCTCCCGGGGTCCGGCGGATTTTTTTGCCTTTTGATGACTCTTCCATTCTGGACCTTGTCCCACAATTCGTTTAACCTGAAGACACGCTGTAGTGGGGCGCCCCTTTACCGTTTTAGTTGCCATTTCTCCCGCTTTTGCTACTCTGTGCCTCTTCCGCCATTCAGCTGTTTACCGCCCGCTCTTGCGACTACAGCGTCTCGCTCACCATGTAGTTGAGTTGCTCCCGCTCTTGCGATTTAACAGAACTTTTTGGACTGCTGAAAACGGTTGTACTCCGACCGCTGGTTGGTGGAGATATTTTGACTATATTCTGGACCTGCGTTGTCGCGTAATGCGTCATATGACACGCCGCGTTAGCGCACCCGGAAGTGCTCCGGTGCGCAAGGCGCAGCTTCCCGGAAACGATCCAGAGCGCGCCGCGCAGCGCGTAACGTAAGCATAACAGGTCATGTGACTTGTTAATAAAACTTTTCATTGGTTCATTTTACTTTTGTTTTCCTAATGATGTAAGACTAGGTCATGTGACCTAAACATAACACTTTTCATTGGATTAAAACATTTTTTTTTCCCAAACGATGAAAGCCCCACCTTGTTTCTGGATGTTTCATGCTGAAGCTGGCGTCACCATGAGAGCACCACCATCTCGTAGCTCCGTCGTGGCCATTCCGCAAGCAATCATGGCAGCCGCTCCCCACCGGAAGCCTGCGGGAGTCGAGATCCCCAAGACTTCTGTAGAATCTTCAAGGCTGAGGGGACGCTTTCGAGAATAGGACCCAAGCCCTGGCAGACAAGCGTCCGAGTTCCAAGGTGTCCCAGGGCCATTTTACTGGACCAGGCCCAAATCCGAAGAGCCGGCCGCCATTTTAAGAGTCCTGTGGCAGCCGCCTATCGCTGCACCGCAAGAGTGGGAGCAACTCAACTACATGGTGAGCGAGACGCTGTAGCCGTAAGAGCGGGCGGTAAACAGCTGAATGGCGGAAAAGGCACAGTGTAGCAAAAGCGGGCGGAATGGCAACTGAAACGATAAAGGGGTGCCCCACTACAGCAGACGAGCCTCCGCCATGTGCTTCAAAACTGCATACGTTTCTCGTGATATCAAGGTTGGGCAACCAGTACACAACAAGGAGTTACGAGTCCCATTTATACCGGCGCCATTTTGGGCGAGGCCGGGCAGGTCCAAGATCTACTGAAACATAACAAATGAGGCTGACGTCTCTGAAGAAGTTGACGCACAGCAGGACATAGCAAATAAACATGAAGTCTCTAAAGCTGTTAACTCACTGCAGGACAAAACAAGTGAACCTGAAACCTCTGGAATAATTGTCGCTCAAAAGAACAACACACAAAACTCTGTAGAGCCTGAAGAAAGAAAAACAGAAGGGCACTGTAGTTTCAGACACACTTAACACTAATGACTAAACAAAGATATCGTCTGTTTATGAAGCAGTTTTCATGTTCACAGAATTGACAAAGAAGTGTGCAGACACCAATGCTATTAAGAAACACAAGGAAATCCCTAACGCATCAGCATTCTCGGAAAAGGTTGACACAGATAACATCTTAAGGAACGAAGAAAGACAAAATAAGGATGAGGAAGTTATCACTTTAGTTTTTTCATCAGCTAGCGACAGCAAAAAACACATTGTAATGGAGATTAGAGAGGCTACGGATGGATAACTAAATTATCAAAAGAAATAGCGACTCCCCCCTTTAGCAGATTAGCTAAATCTTTGCGTAATTTGGACATTAAAGTTATATTATTGTTGTTGTTGTTGTTATGGTTATAGTTCTGGTTAATTTCAGCAAGAAACACATTGTAATGGAGAATAGAGAGGCTACGGATGGGTGAATAAATTATCAAAAGAAATGGCGACTCCCCCCTTTAGCAGATTAGCTAAATGTTTGCGTAATTTGGGCATAAAAGTTATATTATTGTTGTTGTTGTTGTTATCGTTATAGTTCTGGTTAATTTCCATTCAGACTGTCCTACACAGCACCACTCTAGGTAAACACTACTTTATGTAAAACCTGCACTTAGTCAAGTCAAGTCAAGTCAAAGAATTTATATAGCGCACTACATACCCAGAGGGTCTCAAGGCGCTTAGGGAGGGGAGGAGGATTACTTGTCAAATATCCACGTTTTAAGTTGCTTTCTGAATGCTAGGTGGTTCTGGGTAAGGCGAAGGTAAGTGGGGAGTGAGTTCCATGTTTTAGCTGCCAGGTATGAGAAGGATCTGCCTCCCATGGAGGTCTTGTTGATGCGAGGTACAGTGGCGAGGGCTTGGCTGGAAGAACGTAGTTGGCGGGAGGGGATGTAGAAGGAAAGTCGTGAGTTGAGGCATTCTGGTCCGATGTCGTAGAGTGATTTGTGTGCATGGGTAAGCAGTCGGAAAGTGATCCTCTTATTGACGGGTAGCCAGTGGAGGTCTTTCAGGTGACCAGAGATGTGTTCGTTACGCGGGATGTCTAATATGATCCTGGCTGAGGCGTTTTGGATTCGTTGGAGTTTCTTCTGGAGTTTAGCGGTAGTACCTGCGTTGAGGGTGTTTCCGTAGTCCAGTCGGCTCGTGACCAGAGCATGGGTGACTGTTTTTCTGGTTTCGGTGGGGATCCAGCGAAATGTTTTTTTGAGCATGCGAAGAATGTTGAAGCAGGATGAGGATACGGCGTTGACTTGTCTGTTCATTGAAAGTGAAGAATCCAGGATAACGCCTAGGTTCCGTGCGTGGTCTGTCGGGATGGGTGCTTTTCCAAGGGCTTCCGGCCACCAAGAGTCGTCCCATGCAGAATGGGATGTACCTAAGATGAGGACTTCTGTTTTATCTGAGTTCAGTTTTAGACGGCTGTGTTTCATCCATTCGGCAACTTCTTTCATTCCTTCGTGTAGGTTAGTTTTGGCGGTGCTGGGGTCATTGGTGAGAGAAAGGATCAGTTGAGTGTCATCCGCGTAAGAGATGATGTTGAGGTTGTGTTGGCGGGCGATGGCCGCGAGGGGGCTCATGTATACGTTGAAGAGGGTGGGACTGAGTGAGGATCCTTGTGGTACGCCACAGATGACTTCAGTGGCCTCGGACTTGAATGGTGGAAGGCGGACTCTCTGTGTTCTTCCGGTGAGGAACGAGGTGATCCATTCAAGTGCTTTTCCTTGTATTCCGATGTTTCTAAGGCGTTTTAAAAGGGTGCTTTGGCAGACTGTGTCAAAGGCTGCAGAGAGGTCGAGGAGGATGAGGGCGACTGTGTCTCCATTGTCCAGTAGAGTTCGAATGTCGTCTGTTGCTGCGATGAGGGCGGTCTCAGTGCGGTGTTTTGCTCGGAAGCCAGATTGTGAGGAGTCGAGGGATTTGTTGGCTTCGAGGAAAGCGGCAAGCTGGTTGTTGACAGCTTTCTCGATGACTTTGGCCGGAAAAGGAAGGAGCGATATGGGGCGGTAATTTTTGAGTTCAGTGGGGTCTGCTGTGGGTTTTTTCAGAAGGGCGGTGAGTTCAGCGTGTTTCCAGCTTTCCGGGAAGGTGGCGGAGTTGAAGGAGCAGTTGATGACGTCTCGGAGGTGCGGTGCTATGACGGAATCTGCTTTGTTGAAGATGTGGTGAGGACATGGGTCTGTGGGGGATCCTGAGCGGATGGAGTTCATCAGGCGGATGGTGTCCTCAGTGGAGATTGGGTTCCAGTCGTTAAGGGTGTTCAAGGGGGGAGAATGTTCAGCGTATGGTTGGGTGGGTTGGTCTCCGGGTTGGTTGTCGAAGCTGTTGTGGATGTCTGCAATTTTGTTGTGGAAGAATAAAGCCAGGGAGTCGCAGAGGGCTTGAGAGGGGGTGATGTCGTTGGGGTTGGCCGAGGGGTTGGTAAATTCCTTGACGATGTTGAAAAGTTCCTTGCTGTTGTGGGCGTTGTTGTCTAGTCGATCCTTGAATGCTGTTTTCTTGGCCTTTCGGATTAGTTGGTGGTGTGTGCGGGTGGCGTTTTTGAAGGCGTCCTTGGTGCTAGTGGTTGGGTCTTTTTTCCAGGTCTTTTCAAGGGAGCGGCAGAGTTTCTTGGACTTCTTAAGATCATCGTTGAACCATGAGGCCTTCTTGTTGCCAGGTTTGCTTTGTCGTTTTTTCAGTGGTGCTTAGTTGGTCACCATGGGGTTTAAAAAAGGGATGGTTCTTCACCTGGGTGCCGTCCACAACTCAGCACGTTGTGCTGCCTTGGGACTATTCACACAAAAGACAGCTTCGGACCATTGTTGTTTTTTTTTGTCAAAAAATGTTTAAATATATTTACAGTTTTTGTTGCGTTCGTTATATTTAAAAGTTAATAAAGTTTTATAATCCTACTTTTTTGGAGTACTATATATTATTAAAAAATCGGGTGAATGGGGCCTTGAATCGGGTTATTGTCATGTGTGTGCTTTGCAAGTGTACTGCTACAGGATCGGACATTTCAAACTCAAAATGCACGTTCTTTTTCTTACCTTTCCGAAGCATGGAGCGCAATAGCAGGCAGAGAAAGGGTGATGCAAGTGTTGAACACTGCCTGGCCTGGCAAGTTGCTGGCAGTGCCCCCCCCCGGCCGCTCCTGAACGAGGGCACACACACACCGCCGCCCCGAGTACTTCACAGATCTTTAAAAGACCATGCGCTTGTTCATGAGGCTTAAATGGTTTATCACCCCTTCTAGAACCCCTGCATCGACCCTCTGACGTTTCCAGGAAGAATTAGCACGTAACACAATACCAAGCCCTGTCAGCTGAAACCCCCGAGGAATCGTGGAGCATATTATCAAGGGGGTTTATTTCCGCTTTTTTGGCTTTAAAAGCCAAGAAAGCGGAGATAAAATTATCTCCCTATTACCAAGCTGTCGCTAACTCCAGTTAGTGACAGCTAAAAGGAGATAGCGACCATCTTGGGCCCCGCTTTGCATGTCAGTGATATCGATCACTAATGACATGCAAAGTGGGCGTGCCAAGATGTTAGCGACTGGAAACAGTCCATAACATCGCTATCTCCTATTACCAAATTTTGGAGATATTCGCGCTAAGCGCAAATATCTCCAAAAGCTAACACCTGCCCTGAGCAGTTTTTAGCCATGTTATCCAATGGGAGGTGGATAACATGGCTAAGAGCATTTGCTGGATAATGCATGAATATCGCTGACTTTTCAGCGATATTCATGCATTGCGGCCGTTTTTTATCGCATTTGCGATAAACCTTGCTAATAGCAAGGTTTATCTGCGATAAAAATCGCCGATGTGCGGCGATAATTTTTGTCTCTAAACAAGTTAGAGACAAAAATTATCGCTAGTTGTTGGTAATATGCCCCCGGGTTTTTGCTTGAAGGAATCGGGAGGCGGGAGAATAGCACTGAAATCAGTAGTCTCACGCCTGAATCGGGAGGGTTGGCATGTCTGGATTCTCTACAGCTGGGGCCATAAACTACATCCGCAGGGCTAGGTGATAGCCTGGGACCGGCCTGGCATCTAAAATGGCTGCCGTGCACGACAAAATTGTGGCATTGGAAAAAAGGCAAGATGGCGCAGACAATGTTTAACAATAAGGATTCATTTATAACAAAATATTTTATCGCACTGACAAATTGGTGGTCAACACTTCCTGATTTCCATCGAATCGAACGTTAACAGACGTCACGCAGCAAAAAAAAAAAAAGCTCACGCACAGCCGCTGGAAGACATGTATCAACATATATGAGCCTCCTCAGCCACCCTCAGAAAACATAAGGGATTAGGATACGTCTCCCGCAGCCCCTTATACCTAGTAATTTAATTAAAACGAAGCACAAAATGGTCTCCCGCACCCCCTTATACCTAGTAATTTATTAAAACGAAGCACAAAATGGCGAATTCCCGTTTCGCTACCAGTTTGCGGCCCAGTTCGCGGCCCGGGAAGCTCTTCTACCGTGAAAAATATATATTTTTTTATTTTCCCCACGGGACCCTTTAATAACACCAACAAGATTCCTAGGGGGTCAAGAGGGGTATACCTTGCCCCCTTTCATTAAATTCCCCCTTCGTTTTCCACCTCTTCTTCTCTCTCGATCCTACCGAGAGATAAGATGGCGGCCGCTCCGGACTGTTTAGAATGTTGACAGACACCGGGGAGCCAATCAGCTTCGCATCGCAAAGTTCCGTTTCGCGAAAAGTAAGCGGACCGGAGCGCAGCCCGGAGCGCTGTTACAGATATATATCTTGTTTTCAACGTTAATTTCTCAAAATCCACTGGAGCACATATATTGAGACCTAGCAAAGGCACATCGGGCTAACAGTCCCTACAATTTTGCCAAGTTTCGTGCAAATCCATTCAGCCGTTCGAGCTAAAAGTGAGGCCAAAGGCCCTATGGAAATTAACATGGGCAAAACGCGTTTTGGAACCCCCCTTTTTTCTCGGCCCCCCCTTGACGAAACCCCCCCAAATTTTCGGGGGCTGCTCAGAAACAAAATGTGCCATTTTCCTGAAAATTTCAGCCGATTCTGTCCACAAACGCCAAAGTTATTAGACATAGAATTTTCAAAAGTTCCATAGACAAATAATCCTAACTATATATACCTACTGGCGACACGCCAGTAATTAATATATATATATATATTATATATATATATATATATATATATATATATATATATATATATATATATATATATATATATATATATATATATATATATATATATTCACTGAAAAAACCATAGGTTATAGACCATATATAGTTAGGGATTAGCATTTACAAAACCTTATTTTTCTCGCACAAAACCATTGAAATTCGCATATATAGTTAGTTGAACTAACTATATATCGCCCACCCGCAATCCACTGCTGATCATGTCACATATTACATCATTCATGACATGGTCAGTGACATCACTGATGACATCTCAAATGACATCACTGATGACATCACTGATGACAACATCCAGTGACTGTATGTTTCTGTAAAGTTAAAATATGTCTTACCTATTGAAGAATGAGTGGATGTATAAGTGTCTGGATGAAGGATTTAGTAGGTGCATCACTGACTGTATGAGTGAGTGATTAAATGTGTCTCACTGAGTGCATGGGTTAGTGACTAAACTGTCTAGTTTTGTGCATCATTATATCTGTTGTTCTGTAAACTGCTGCATGTGTTGATCAGTAGCTATATGAGTAACTATATGGGTTATTGATTGGTTGCCCAAGTATTTGTATGGGAGACTGAGTGTGTGTGTGGGTGGCTGGGAGGTGTATGACTCTGTGCATAGATGTGTGAGCAGTTGATTCACTAGATGTATGGGTTCAAAAGTGCATGTGGAAACAGCTGTATGGGCGGTTGACTGTGTGCATGAGTGTTTTGGTGAGTGAATGGATATCTCAGTGCTACATGTCAAAGTAAGTACATATGTAAAACACAGTACATGTGAGAGTTGACATATATAAAAATCTGTGCATAAGAGCCAGTGAATGTGTGAGTGGCTGTAAGGATCATTGTGAACTTGTATCAGGGATTGCATAAGAGAGTAAATATGTGTTAGTATATGTTTGAATAAGTAAGGTGTGTATAACTGTATAGTTGAGGAAATGGAGGTGTGATTGATTCTTTGCATGATTGACTAGGTGTGTGAATAACTCCATGGATGAGTGACAGTCTGTGAGTGTCTGTTTACACTGAGTGTATCTAAGGTTATATTAGAGTCTGAAGAGGTTCATCGTATTATCACATGAATGATGTCATCAATGATGTGATCAGTAATGTCAAATGAGATGTCATCAGTGATGTTATCAGTGATGTCATTTGAGATGTCATCAGTGATGTCATCAGTGATGTCATTTGAGATGTCATCAGTGATGTCATTTGAGATGTCATCAGTGATGTCATCAGTGATGTCACTGACCATGTCATGAATGATGTAATATGTGACATGATCAACAGTGGATTGCGGGTGCGCGATATATAGTTAGTTCAACTAACTATATATGCGAATTTCAATGGTTTTGTGCGAGTAAAATAAGGTTTCGTAAATGCTAATCCCCAACTATATATGGTCTATAACCTATGGCTTTTTCAGTGAATTTTCAAGGTTTTGTATATGCTAATCCCTAACTATATATGGTCTATAACCTATGTTTTTTTCAGTGAATTTCAATGGTTTTTTAATAGCAAATATCAAAAGCTGTAAAATGTATTCTTATTCTAATTCAAAAATATATTTTATATTTTTGTAATATATATATATTTTTTTTATTATTTTTTTTGTTTCGCTGCCGGTCCGCGAACCGGGCAGCTTCCCGTTAGCTTCATTTTGTTCCACGATCCGGTAAACGTTCCGTTAGCGCAACTACTGTGTAAGAAATCAACATTGTGACGCGTCGCGTAAGCGCGACGTATCGCGTTACCGCGTAATGCGTCTTATGACGTGCCGCGTTAGCGCACCCGGAAGCGCTCCGGAACGCGAACCGAGGCGCGAAGCGCAGTGCCCCGGAAGCGATCCGGGGCGCGGCGCGGAGCGCGTAACGTAAGCATAACAGGTCATGTGACTTGTTTATAAAACTTTTCATTGGTTCATTTTACTTTTGGTTTCCTAATGATGCAAGGCTTGGTCATATGACCTAAAAATAACACTTTTCATTGGTTTAGAACATTTTTTTTCCCAAATGATGAAAGCCCCACCTTTTTTTTTCTCACTCTGACTTGTAAAGCAAAGGACCCAGATGCATTTACAGTTAATCACTAACAATGTTCCAGGCTAATGTATTTTCCCGGGAAATTTACAACTGTCCTGCAAGTAAAATATTCCTATTTCGAGAAAAAGGGCGTTTCTTCGTCCCATGAGGGAGCCGTTGAGCAAAAGAGGCTCGGCCTGCTGTCTTAGTGGCTGATAGGCCTGAATATCGGATGCTTATCGATCACTTTATGTTGCAGGAGTGGAAAACACAACAGCCCTTGACCATTTATCTTTACAGCATTCCTGCGTATTATACCTTTTAACCGTCAAGTATTCGGGCAGCTTTGTTTCACTTGCCTTTTACTGATTCGAAAACAGTGGCTATTATTCAAAACTTTACCAATCTAGGTACTACTACCATGTTTTGTTTTAAAAACCTTTATTGTGAAAATGTCAGTATACAAATACGGGCCTATAACCACGTGGGCCGGCCACGGAGCAAACTGGAATCGTATATGATGAGGGGACATTTACACTGTAGAAGAACGTAACGGGCGGGCCATTAGGTTGCAAGAACTAAGGTGTCTAACAGTTGCGAAATCGGTGGACGTAAATTTTATAATTAAAGTACAACAGGGCCAGTTACAATAAAATTATCTAGATATACATTTGCGGGCAAGTACCATGGGTGACGTTAATTCGAACTTTTAATAGTACAGTAATCAATAACACATCAGAACTTAAAATCAATAGGGATGTCCAAATGTTCAATCAGTACTCGTCCCCGCCCGCCATGTGCTTCAAAACTGCATACGTATCTCGTGATATCAAGGCTGGGCAACCAGTACACAACAAGGAGTTGCGAGTCCCATTTATACCGGCGCCATTTTGGGCGAGGCCGGGCAGGTCCAGGATATAGTCAAAATGTCTCCACCAACCAGCCGTCGGACCAGAGCACCTTTCGGCAGTCAAAAAAGGTTCCGTTAAATGACAACAGAAGAGATAGGCAACAAGAACCATCAGTCAAAATAGAGGAGGGCAAGTTCTTCCCTACCGGGTCACATTGGGGCTCCACCGCAACTGATCGAATTGGTAGTCTACAGTGTTTCTGGATGTTTCAGACTGAAGCTGGCGTCAGCATGAGAGCACCCCCATCTCGTGGCTCCGTCGTGGCCATTCCGCAAGCAATCATCGCAGCCGCTTCCCACCGGAAGCCTGCGGGAGTCGGGGGCCCCGGTGACTTTTGTAGAATCTTCAAGGCTGAGAGGACGCTTTCGGGAATGGGGCCCATGCCCTAGCAGGCAAGCGTCCGAGTTCCAAGGTGTCCCAGGGCCATTTTAGTGGGCCAGGCCCAAATCCGAAGAGCCAGTCGCCATTTTGAGAGTCCTGTGGCAGCCGCCTATCGCTGCACCGCAAGAGTGGGCGCAATTCAGCTGGATGGTGGGCGAGAGGCTGTAGCCGCAAGAGCGGGCGCAACTCAGCTGGATGGCGGGTGAGGCACTGTGCCGCAAGAGCGGGCGCAACTCAAGTGGATGGCGGGTGAGGCACTGTGCCGCAAGAGCGGGCGCAACTCAAGTGGATGGCGAGTGAAACGCCAAGGGGCGCCCCACTGCAGCTGAGGAGCCTCCACCTGGGGAGGGGGGAGGCCCGTTCGTGCCGCCTCCCCCCCTCCGGGGCGCCCCACGACATCTTTCAGCGCAGCATTGTAGGATGGCCAGACCAGTGCGGCAACTTGCTGGACACCACCTCAGTGCCGTCCGGATCTCGGCGCGTTGTGCTGCCTTCGGCCTATTCGCACAACGGTCCGCTACTGACTCTGCCTCACAGGCCGACGGATTTAGTAGGCTTTTTATAGCCCAAAGCCGACTAAAAGACAGCCCAAAGCAGCCCACTGGTGCTATTCCGGGGAGGGAGGGGCAGGGACAGTGTAAAGCGGACGGTGAATGCTTTGAGATGGATGTTGCAGCAGGCTGCCATGTAAATAGTTGTTTAAAATGTTTTTTTTTTACGTGTTTATTTTGTTGGAGCGTTGCATATATTTATAAGTTATTAAAGTGTTATAATCCTACTACTTTGTCGGAGTGCTATATATTTGTAATGTGGCAACGAGCACAAAGATGTTACTGTATAACCAGAAAAAGACATAGTCCAATTGTGCGTGATCTAGTCCAATCTGGTGACGCCGATAGTGGGTATCAGCAGACTTTCATTTGTATCGGGTTTGTCGGTTATTGGGCGGGGTGGGTGGTAGGGCAGGCATGCTTAGGCAGCGAGGGCGGCAAAGCCGAACTACCTCGTGGCCATCCCGACCGCGAGCTTGGCTCCTCCCCCTGGTTTCATACTTTTTGCGGAGGGCTATTTCCTGGTGTTTCTTGTTTTAGCAGGGTCAGAAAGGATCCTATCAGTGGCCTACTGATTTTGTTCGATTCCTTTCGTTTTGCCATAATTTGCTAGGAAGGTACCGTGGCTAATCCGTATTTTATATATATGTCCTCTTTATTAGGGGTGCCCTCCGGTGGGGCCGGATGAGCTACCTCTAATAAATGGTCCGGGTAGAACCAATTAACAATCAGTGGGGAGAAGATAGGCATGACAGATTACAAAAGGGGGGACAAGGGTCCGCACTACCTATCTTTTCACTGCTTGCAAAGACTAGACGGAATTTCTCTATTCCATGTTATTTGTAAGCAGAGAATACCTCCAAAGAACTAATATCAAACAACCATTGTTCGGACAATCAAACAATCAAATGGTGAGAAAGAGATAGGCACGACGGGTTACAAAGGGGGACAAAGGTCCGCGTTACCTACCTTTCACTACTTGCAAAGGAAGAGAGAATCTTTGTATTCCTCTCCGTTTGTAGACAGAGAACCTCCAAAGAGGACCAATGTATCAAGTAGCGACCAAGGCTAAACAAACCAATCAATCAAATAATTCTAGTATTTTCAAACAATTCCGATACAAACAATCAATCAAATAGTCAATCAGGTGAATAAAACCATCCTGCCAATCAGACATATAAAACGTCCTACTTAACCTTACCCGGACCACGAGGACAGTTCTTCGCCTTCCCCTTCCAGCGCCCGATCGTCCTCTTACTCCAGTTTTACCACAGCACTCCTGTGGGGTCTCAGTCAGGACAGCAGGTCACTCAATAGAGGTCCGTTCAGAATCGGTGAAGTTCACTCGATCGGCAGCCAGACGAGGGTCCTCTCCAGGCAGGTATACTCCAATCGTTTAGACGTTCACCCCGTCATCAGGACCTCTCTTACTGAACCCACATGTCGCTGATGGGCGCCGCATTGGGACGCCAATTGAGTAAAAGCAGCCAGTTACTGTCGAATGCCCAGGCTGTTGGCGCAAGGATGCCTCTAATTTCCCATAGAAAATAGTTACCAAATAAAGAGACAGGCGCTGAAAGCTGGAACGCAAGAACAGGGTTTATTTCTCATGAGGAGAGCCTGTCATTTCGGACACGCACACAGAATGTCTTCGGGAGGTGCTCTGACCACATCTCCGAGGCCTGGCCTCTTATACACAGGTTTATTGCTTTATTACATGTGACACATTCTTGTGAAGACTTTGATGTACAGAAAAGCATCCCTGGAATCTTCCGCTTCAGGCTCGGTCCCACACACCCTTACAGTGAGAATACCCTCCCCAATCACAATACAGGATCGTTATCAGATAGTAGGAACAGCAGGACATTCCGCCGATTCCCGGAATGCGTGTGGTGTGATGGATCTCATGGGGTGGGGGCCTTTATCTATTATAACTCCTTTGAAGAGGGGTGATTCTTTACAGTTGGGGCCATAAACTACATCCGCAGGGCTAGGTGATAGCCTGGGACCGGCCTGGACAATCGGACACAGAGGAAGAGGAGTGTCAGAGGGTGCGGTAGTGAATAGGGTGAAAGGGAGGTGTCGGGCGAAACAGGGTGTGATTCTCAGGGAAGAGCAGCGCAGATGAGAGAGAGAGCGGCGGTGACCAGTGCGTGGGGGAGATGCTTGCGAGGGTGGGGAGCCGTGCTGAGGATCAGCGGCGTGCAGAGAGTGGGTCTGGTCAAGGCATCTAAAATGGCTGCCATGCACGATAAAAGTGTGGCATTGGAAAAAAAGGCAAGATGGCGCAGACAATGTTTATCAATACGGATTAATTTTCCACAGAGAGAGCGGGGGTGTTGTTCGTAGCCCCAGGGAGATGAGCTGGGGACCGGCGAGGGGCAGAGGGGCCATAGCGCTTTCAAAATGGCTACTGCTTGCTAGAGCGTACGTGCCTGAGTGGGGACAAGGTGGCGCCGATTATGTTGACATCGCAAACCAGATTGTAACACATAGACATGGAAGTGAAAACTGCACCATTGCTCCCCCCCCGACTGACACCCTCCTTTGCCTTAGCTTGGATCATCATTTGCAAAAATTGTGTGAAAAAGACCCCACCGTGAGTATAAGCACAACCGGGGCCTTACTGCACACCCTGAGAAAAACTACGCAGCATGACAATCTCTACCTTCTCCCTTTTCCATGTTCCAACGCTTTGAAATGAACAATATATTTACTCGCAGTGACAAAATGGCGGTCAACACTTCCTGATTTCCTTCGAATCGAACGTTAACAGACGTCACGCAGCAAAAAAAAAATTCCGCTCACGCGCAGCCGCTGGAAGACATGTATCAACATATATGAGCCTCCTCAGCCACCCTCAGAAAACCTAGGGGGTCAGGATACGTCTCCCGTGCCCCCTTATGCCCATTTCCCACATTGTTTTTCCTCCATCTTGTGATTTAATTAAAACGAAACACAAAATGGCGAACTCCCGTTACGCTACTGGTGAGCAACCCGGTTCGCGTACCGGGAAGCGCTTCTCCGCGAAAAATAAATTTTTTTTTATTTGCCCCACGGGACCCTTTAATACCCCAACATCAATCCTAGGGGGTCAAGAGGGGTCTACCTTGCCCCCTTTCATTAAATTCCCCCTTCGTTTTTCTCCTCCTCTTGTCTCTCGATCCTACCGAGAGACAAGATGGCGGCTGGTCCGGACTGTTTAGAATGTTGACAGACACCGGAGAGCCAATCAGCTTCGCTTCGCGAAGTTCCGTTACGCCCCAGGTACGCGAACCGGAGCGCTAACCGGAGCGCTGTCACAGATATATCTGTTTTTTAAAATGTTAATTTCTCAAAATCCTCTGGAGCACATATATTGAGACATAGCAAAGGCACGTCGGGCAAACCATATCTACAATTTTGCCAAGTTTCGTGTAAATCCATTCAGCCGTTCGAGCTAAAAGTGAGTCCAACCGCCCTATGGAAAACTCAATGTTAAAAACGCGTTTTGGGACCCCCCTTTTTTCTCGGCCCCCCCTTGACAACCCCCCCCCCCCAAATTTTCAGGGGCTGCTCAGAAACAAAATTTGCCATTTTCCTGAAAATTTCAGCCAATTCCGTCCACAAACGCCAAAGTTATTCGACATAGAATTTTCAAAAATCCCATAGGAAAAAAATCCTAACTATATATACCTACTGGCGACTGCCAGTAGGTAATATATATATATATATATATATATATATATATATATATATATATATATATATATATATATATATATATATATATATATATATATATATATATATATTCACTGAAAAAACCATAGGTTATAGTCGATATATAGTTAGGAATTTGCATTTACAAAACCTTGAAAATTCAATGAAAAAACCATTGGTTTTAGGCCATATATAGTTAGGGTTTTGCATTTACAAAACCTTATTTTACTCGCATAAAACCATTGAAATTCCATATATAGTTAGATGCGCTAACTATATATCGCGCACCCGCAATCCACTGCTGATGATGTCACATATTACATCATTCATGACATGGTCAGTGACATCACTGATGACATCACTGATGACAACTCAAATGACATCACTGATGACATCTCAAATGACATCACTGATGACATCACTGATGACAACTCAAATGACATCACTGACAACATCACAGATGACATCATTCATGTGTTAATACGATGAACCTCTACAGACTCTGATATATCCTTAGATACACTCAGTGAAAACAGACACTCACAGATTGTCACTCATCCATGGAGTTACTCATACACCTAGACAGTCATGCAAAGAATCAAACACACCTCCAATTCCTCAACTATACAGTTATACACACCTTACTTATTGAAACATATTCTAACACATATTTACTCTCTTATATAATCCCTAATAAAAGTTCACAATGATCCATACAGCCACTCACACATTCACTGGCTCTAATGCACAGTTATTTATATATGTAAACTCTCACATGTACTGTGTTTTACATATGTATTTACTTTGACATGTAGCACTGAGATATCCATTCACTCACCAATACACTCATGCACACAGTCAACCGCCCATACAGCTGTTTCCACATGCACTTTTGAAACCATACATCTAGTGAATCAACTGCTCACACATCTATGCACAGAGTCACACACCTCCCAGCCACTCACACACATACTCAGTCTCCCATACAAATACTTGAGCAACCAATCAATAACCCATATAGTTATTCATATAGCTACTGATCAACACATGCAGCAGTTTACAGAACAACAGATATAATGATGCACAAATTAATACAGTTTAATCACTAACCCATGCACTCAGTGAGACACATTTAATCACTCCCTCATACAATCAGTCATGCACCTACTAAATCCTTCATCCAGACATTTATACATCCACTCATTCTTCAATATGTAAGACATATTTTAACTTTACAGAAACATACAGTCACTGGATGTTGTGATCAGTGATGTCATCAGTGATGTCACTGACCATGTCATGAATGATGTAATATGTGACATCATCAGCAGTGGATTGCGGGTGCGCGATATATAGTTAGCGCATCTAACTATATATGGAATTTCAATGGTTTTATGCGAGTAAAATAAGGTTTTGTAAATGCAAATCCCTAACTATATATGGCCTAAAACCAATGGTTTTTTCATTGAATTTTCAAGGTTTTGTAAATGCAAATTCCTAACTATATATCGACTATAACCTATGGTTTTTTCAGTGAATTTCAATGGTTTTTTAATAGCAAATATGAAAAGCTTTAAAATGTCAAGTACGTGATAGATAAAAACATTTTCGTATTTATGCACGCTGATGTGCTTTGAACGCTGCACCCCCCCCTCCCCTCTTTTCTCTTAGTAGTACTCTCTCTTTGCAGATAGTGAACGGTAGTTAACGCAGACCTTTACCCCCGTTGTAATCCGTCGTGCCTGCTTGTCTCTCCATTTGATTGATTGTTATCCAAGCATTTACTGTTTTAGAATTGGTTCTCTTTGGATCATTCTCTATTTACAAACAAGCACAAAGTCGCAATACTCTGTTTAGTCTTTGCAGATAGTGAAAAATCGTGTAAAAAAATAAAAGTAATCGAGCAAAATCAGTAGGCCACTAATTGGATCTCTTTTTGACCTCGCTAAAATAGAAATATTAGGAACAACCCTTCATGAGAAATATGAAAATAGTGAGATGAACTGAGCTCCACACCATGAGGGCTGCAAGACAGCTCGACTCCGTCACCCACCCCGCCCAAAATAACGACAAACCCTATGCAAATATTAAAAATATAGACAACACACCAGCAAAGAAACAGGGTAAAACATTTTATTAAATAACTATTTACATAACTATTTTATACTTTTTATTGCCCGATCCGGCTAGCTCAATCGATCGAGCATGAAACTCATGCACTCTGATAGCAAGCGTTGCTACTGATGCTATGCAGACCAAAACTGGTTTTCAGTTTGTACATTTTTCTAGATTTTTCCATCCAAGGTTGGTTGACTTTGTAGAACGATGGCTTCAGATTTTCAACATGAGGTGTGGTTGCGCGGACTGGGAGGGGGCGCTTCGCTCCTGCCCCCTCCCCAAGTAAGATTTTCATACGTGAAAGTACGTTAATGGTTTTGGTCCCTGAGTTGCTTCAATGTCACTGCCATTCTCAAATGGCATAAATTCTGGATGTTGGGTGCCATAGTTCAGAGTTCTGAGCAGCGCTTGTAACACTGTCTGAAGCTTATTTCCACCTACTGCAGCTTCACTATTCTCAAAGTAAGTGAGTGTCGTTTGTGGACCTGACTGCATTTGAAAACAATGTGATATGTTACCTTCCTAAACAGCTTGACGGAGGCCCCCGAGGGGCGGTGTGATGGCCATGGACTCGGAGAAGACGCTTGGCTCCGACCCCCTCCCCAAGTCTTATAGCACCGGTGTAGCCTGAGATCGCCCCCGACATAGGCGGCCGGCTCCCGGGGTCCGGCGGAACTTTTTGCCTTTTGATGACTCTTCTATTCTGGACCTTGTCCCACAATCCGTTTGACCTGAAGACATGCTGTAGTGGGGCGCCCCTTTACCGTTTTAGTTGCCATTCCGCTCGCTTTTGCTACACTGTGCCTCTTCCGCCATTCAGCTGTTTACCGCCCGCTCTTGCGACTACAGCGTCTTGCTCACCATGTAGTTGAGTTGCTCCCGCTCTTGCGATGCAACGATAAGCGACTGCCACAGGACTCTCAAAATGGCGGCCGGCTCTTCAGATTTGGGCGTGGTCCACTAAAATGGCCCTGGGACACCTTGGAACTCGGACGCTTCCCTGATAGGGCTTGGGTCCCATTCTCGAAAGCGTCCCCTCAACCGTGAAGATTCTACAAAAGTCTTGGGAGCCCCCGACTCCCGCAGGCTTCTGGTGGGGAGCGGCTGCCATGTCCGCTCGTGGAATGGCCACGACGGACCTACGAGATGGTAGTGCTCTCATGCTGACGCCAGCTTTAGTCTGAAACATCCAGAAACACTGTAGACTACCAATTCGATCAGTTCCGGTAGCGCCCCAACATGACCCGGTAGAGAAGAGCTTGCCCTCCCCTCTTTGACTGATGGTTCTTGTTGCCTGTCCCCTCTGTTGTCATTTTACAGAACTTTTTGGACTGCTGAAAGGGGTTGTGTTCCGAACGCTGGTTGGTGGAGACATTTTGACTATATTCTTGACCTACGTTGTCGTGTAATGCGTTATATGACACGCCGCGTTAGCGCACCCGGAAGTAATCCGGGGCGCGGCGCGCAGCGCGCAACGTAAGCATAACAGGTCATGTGACTTGTTAATAAAAAATTTTATTGGTTCATTTTACTTTTGTTATTTTAATAATGAAAAGCTTGGTCATATGACCTAAAAAATACGCTTTTTATTGATTTCGAACTTTTTTTAAAAAACATATATGTTATAATATTCCAGGCTAATGTACTTTCCCGGAAAATTTACAACTGTCCTGCAAGTAAAATATATTCCTTTTTCGAGAAAAAGGGCGTTTCTTCGTTCCATGACGGAGCCGTTGAGTAAAAGAGACTCGGCCTGCTGTCTTAGTCGCCGATACGCCTGATTATCAGATTCTTATCGATCACTTTATGTTGCAGAAGTGGAAAACACAACTGCCCTTGACCATTTATCTTTACTGCGTTCCTACATATTATACCTTTTATCCGTCATGTAATTGGACTACTTTATTTCACTTGCCTTTTACTGATTCGAAAACAGTGACTAAAAGTAAAAACTTTACCAATGTAAATACTACTACCATGTTTTGTTTTAAAAACCTTTATTGTGAAAATGTCAGTATACAAATACGGGCCTATAACCACGTGGGCCGGCCACGGAGCAAACTGGAATCGTATATGATGAGGAGACATTTACATTATAGAGGAACGTAACGAACGAGCCATTAGGTTGCAAGAACTAAGGTGTCTAACAGTTGCGGAATCGGTGGACGTACATTTTGTAATTAAAATACGACAGGGCCACTTACAAAAAAGTTATCTAGATATACATTTGCGTGCAAGTACCATGGGTGACGTTAATTCGAACTTTCAATAGTACAGTAATCAATAACACATCAGAACTTAATATCAATAGGGATGTCGAAATATTCAATCAATTCTCGTCCCCGCCCGCCATGAGCATCAAAACTGCATTCATATCTCGTGATATCAAGGTTGTTCAACTAGTACACAACAATGAGTTACGAGTCCCATTTATACCGGCGCCATTTTGGGTGAGGCCGGGCAGGTCCAAGATATAGTCAACATGTCTCCACCAACCATCGGCCAGACCAGAACCCCTTTCGGCCCTTTATGCTACAAGATGGTGTCTTCCATTCAGAAAATATTGTTGGCAGCATTTTGAAAGGAAACATAAACAGCCGTTCTCCTAGTGAGTCTCACATTGTTACATTTAGGAAGAATGTTGAAGAGTAGTATGTGGAAAATCTGAAGCCATTTTTCTACAAACTCTCAATCAGCCTTGGATGGAAAAAAAAATCCTGAAGAATGTACAAACTGAAAACCAATTTTTGTCTGCATAGCATCAACAGCAACGCTTGAGTCAGCTTTGTGTCAATCCGCCATTTTCATTCAATCAATAGCGTCCCCCTGCACACATTCAGGGACCTGGTCGTGTCTTCAGATGAAACGGATTGTAGGACAAGAAGCAGAAAGGAAAAGGAAAAAAGTTCCGCCGGACCTCGGGAGCCGGCCGCCTATGTCATGTGCGACCTTTGGCCACACCAGGGCAATAGTGAAGCTGCAGCAGGTGCAAATAAGCTTCAGACAGTCTTACAAGCACTGCTCAGAACTCTCAACTATGGCACTCAACATCCAGGACTTGCCATTCGGATCTTGGCGCCTTGTGCTGGTTCCGACCTATTCACACATCGGTCCACTACTGACATCACCTCATAAGCCAACGGGGCACCCCACGCCGACTTTCGGCGCAGCATTGTAGGATGGCCACACCAGTGCGGCAACTTGCTGGACACCACCTCGGTGCCATCCGGATCTCGGCGCGTTCGAGTCACTGTACCGCAAGAGTGACCGGAACTCAGCTGGACACGCCGTCTTTCGGCGCAGCATTGTAGGATGGCCACACCAGTGCGGCAACTTGCTGGACACCACCTCGGTGCCATCCGGATCTCGGCGCGTTGTGCTGCCTTCGGCCTACTGTAGCCGCAAGTGCGGACGCAACTCAGTTGGACGGCGAGTGAAACGCTAAGGGGCGCCGCACTGCAGCCGAGGAGCCTCCATCTTGGGGGAGACGCACAGCCCCCACTGACTGACGCGACCTCACAGGCCAACGGGGCGCCCCACGCCGACTTTCGGCGCAGCATTGTAGGATAGCCACACCAGTGCAGCAACTTGCTGGACACTAACTCGGTGCCATCCGGATCTCGGCGCGTTGTGCTGCCTTTGGCCTATTCGCACATCGGTCCGCTACTGACGCCGCCTCACGTGCCAACGGATTTTCTACGCTTTTTGTAGCCCTATGCCGCATAACAGGTCATGTGACTTGTTTATAAAACTTTTCATTGGTTCATTTTACTTTTGGTTTCCTAAAGATAGAAGGCTTGGTCATATGACCTAAAAATAACACTTTTCATTGGTTTAGAACATTTTTTTTTCCCAAACGATGAAAGCCCCACCTTGTTTCTGGATGATTCAGACTGAAGCTGGCGTCAGCATGAGAGCACCACCATCTCGTGGCTCCGTCGTGGTCATTCCGCGAGCAATCATGGCAGCCGCTCCCCACCGGAAGCCTGCAGGAGTCGAGGGCCCCCAAGACTTTTGTAGAATCTTCACGGCTGAGGGGACACTTTTCGAGAATGGAGCCCAAGCCCTAGCAGGCAAGCGTCCGAGTTCCAAGGGGTCCCAGGGCCATTTTAGTGGACCAGGCCCAAAACCGAAGAGCCGTCCGCCATTTTAAGAGTCATGTGGCAGCCGCCTATCGCTGCACTGCAAGAGTGGGAGCAACTCAACAACATGGTGAGCGAGACGCTGTAGCCGCAAGAGCGGGCGCAACTCAGCTGGATGGCCGCCACCTGGGGAGGCCCGTTCACGCCGCCTCCCCCACGCCCCCCCCCCCCCCCGGGCCGCCCCACGCCAATTTTCGGAGCAGCATTGTAGGATACCAAAACCAGTGCGGCAGTTTACTGGGCATCACCTGGGTGCCATCAACATCTCAGCGCGTTCTGCTGCCTTGGGACTATTCGCACAACAGACCGCTACTGACGAGGCCTCCCTCCGCACCACCCTGGACGCCCCACGCTGTTTTTCTTTGCTGCATTGTAGGATCCCAAAAACCAGTGCGGCACCCAGGTGACATCACCTGGGTGTCGTCCAGAACTCAGCACGCTGTGCTGCCTTGGGACTATTCGCACAAAAGACAGCTTCTGACCATTGTTGCTTTTTTTTGTGAAAAATGTTTAAATGTTTTTACAGTTTTTGTTCCGTTCGTTATATTTAAAAGTTAATAAAGTTTTATAATCCTACTTTGTTGGAGTGTTATATATTTTTTTAAAACGGGTGAATGGGGCCTTGAATCGGGTTATTGTCATGTGTGGGCTTTGCAAGTGTACTGCTACAGGATCGGACATTTCAAACTCAAATGCACGTTCTTTTTCTTACCTTTCCGAAGCATGGAGCGCAATAGCAGGCAGAGAAAGGGTGATGCAAGTGTTGAACACTGCCTGGCCTGGAAGTTGCTGGCAGTGCCCCCCCCCCCGCCCGCTCCTGAAAGAGGACACACACACACCGCCGCCCCGACTACTTCACAGATCTTTAAAAGACCATGCGCTTGTTCATGAGGCTTAAATGGTTTATCACCCCTTCTAGAACCCCTGCATCGACCCTCTGACGTTTCCTGGAAGAATTATTACGTAACACAATACCAAGCCCTGTCAGCTGAAACCCCCGAGGAATCATGGGGCATATTATCAAGGGGGTTTATCTCCGCTTTTTTGGCTTTAAAAGCCAAGAAAGCGGAGATAAAATTATCTCCCTATTACCAAGCTGTCGCTAACACCAGTTAGTGACAGCTAAAAGGAGATAGCGACCATCTTGGGCCCCGCTTTGCATGTCAGTGATACTTATCACTAATGACATGCAAAGTGGGCGTGCCAAGATGTTAGCGACTGGAAACAGTCCCTAACATCGCTATCTCCTATTACCAACTTTTGGAGATATTCGCGCTAAGCGCGAATATCTCCAAAATCTAACACCTGCCCTGAGCAGTTCTTAGCCATGTTATCCAATGGGAGGTGGATAACATGGCTAAGAGCATTAGGTCGATAATACATGAATATCGCTGACTTTTCTGCGATAATAGCAAGGTTTATCTGCGATAAAAATCGCCGATGTGCGGCGATAATTTTTGTCTCTAAACAAGTTACAGCTGGGGCCATAAACTACATCCGCAGGGGTAGGTGATAGCCTGGGACCAGCCTGGCATCTAAAATGGCTGCCGTGCACGACAAAATTGTGGCATTGGAAAAAAGGCAAGATGCGGCAGACAATGTTTATCAATAAGGATTCATTTATAACAAAATATTTTATCGCAGTGACAAATTGGCGGTCAACACTTCCTGATTTCCATCGAATCGAACGTTAACAGACATCACGCAGCAAAAAAAAAAAAGCTCACGCACAGCCGCTGGAAGAGATGTATCAACATATATGAGCCTCCTCAGCCACCCTCAGGAAACATAGGGGATTAGGATACGTCTCCCGCACCCCCTTATACCTAGTAATTTAATTAAAACGAAGCACAAAATGGCGAATTCCCGTTTTGCTACCAGTTTGCGGCCCAGTTCGCGGCCCGTGAAGCACTTCTACCGTGAAAAATCATTTTTTTTTTATTTTCCCCACGGGACCCTTTAATAACCCCAACAACATTCCTAGGGGGTCAAGAGGGGTATACCTTGCCCCCTTTCATTAAATTCCCCCTTCGTTTTTCACCTCTTCTTCTCTTTCGATCCTACCGAGAGATAAGATGGCGGCCGCTCCGGACTGTTTAGAATGTTGACAGACACCGGAGAGCCAATCAGCTTTCTGCGCGCAAAGTTCCGTTTCGCGAAAAGTAAGCGAACCGGAGCGCAGCCCGGAGCGCTGTTACAGATATATATCTTGTTTTGAACGTTAATTTCTCAAAAACTACTGGAGCACATATATTGAGACCTAGCAAAGGCACATCGGGCTAACAGTCCCTACAATTTTGCCAAGTTTCGTGCAAATCCATTCAGCCGTTCGAGCTAAAAGTGAGTCCAACCGCCCTATGGAAATTAACATGGGAAAAACGCGTTTTGGGACCCCCCTTTTTTCTCGGCCCCCCCTCGACAAAACCCCCCCAAATTTTCAAGGGCTGCTCAGAAACAAAATGTGCCATTTTCCTAAAAATTTCAGCCGATTCCGTCCACAAACGCCAAAGTTATTAGACATAGAATTTTCAAAAATCCCATAGGGAATAAATCCTAACTATATATACCTACTGGCGATAGCCAGTAGGTAATATATGTATGTATGTAAATTCGCCACATTAGCTGAAGCAGCCGCCTCAGCCTTCGAATCCAAATGACGAAAGAACAGACCAAGATTTAGTGCTTAATTGAGGTGTTTATTCTTGTCCAGCAAGCCTGCCGCCGCCATTACGCGTTTCGCCTCTTACAAAGCTTGATCACATGGCGAGTTGCTGAGTGCAAATGCCGAGATTTAAAGTGCCAGTGTGCTCGCCATTTTTTCAAAATGGGTATCAACAACATAGAAAAAATACTTTGTTCCCATGTGTTAAATCAAAGTGCAAATTCACAATACAAAGTAAAATGTACATTCGACCAATTCATAAAATATATAAATAAATACGTATTTAAATATTTCTTTAAAATGAAGATCACTTTGTCCGATATTCTATCTGTATAAATACAGTAGGACCACTAAGTGGGAATCATATACATAAACCTCCACTTAATCCATACATTCCCAGGACTCCCTGGTTATTTCTCAATCACGATATGTACAACAAACTTTGTATAAAATCAAGCCCAAGTGGGCTGAAACCCCAAGATAAAATGTCAACATTCTAGCTGTTTGTCATATTCTCGGCACACAATATAATGAGTGCATAAAGTCTTTTTTTCATTTTTACATAAGTGCTAGTGCAAGTGCTTGTTTAAAAACAATATCAATAACTCATAATGGAACTGATGGTAAATTCCCCAGATAGCCATCCAGGGTAGCCCTCTTTAAATAGTGAAGCTCTCTAAATACACATATTAAGAGAAAAGAACGGCACAGAAATATTGATCAGATAATCCATCCAATAATTATACCACAGTAAAAATGCAGACATAGCAAATATGAATCCCTCCTCACTGCTAACAGAAGTTTCACATCAACCACCATGGAGGGAAATGCACTAGTGGATTGTTGTTATCTGTACATATACAAGTTATTAATATATCCTTGCACGATAATGCCTTATACAGCCAAAATCCTCCACTTAGTTTCATATACAACGGGGACCAATAAATGTTTAAAAATGTATTATAAACAAGTATATAGATCCTCCGTCGCATTCAGCCTTGTGGTTGCTTACTGTTTAATTCCAGGATGTATCTTGTTTCGAGAAGACGAAGCCTCGTATCTCGATTCCCCCCTCTTTTCGTAGGCCAGACTGAATCTATTGCGTAGTAAGACAAATGAACAGGATTGGAACCATGTTCCTGCTCAAAATGCCTAGCCCCCGGGTAGGCCTGATCTTTATTACTTATAGCTCTGATGTGCTGGAGGACACGTTTGTGGACCGGCAGGTGGGTACTGCCGACATACCGGAGTCCACAAGTGCACTCCAGCACATAGACTGCATAATCTGTTTTGCAGTTGAGGCGTTTGGTGATCTCTCTGGGAGTTTCTGAGAAAGGGACAGTGTATTTAGTCCTGTTAATCCCATGTCTGCACGCCTTGCATTGCGAGCATTTCTTGAAACCTCTACCTAAGGCCTTCGTTCCAAGTAGCTGACATTTGGGGTTCCAGATTATTTTTGACCAGAGATCTTGCCATAGATACCGATTTCCTGAATGTGAGGAGTGGTTTATTCAACACTTTATTGCCAATAATTGGATCACCTAATATAAGGTTCCAGTTCTGATTGAATATTTTTCTAATTGCAGAGTGCTGTCGGCTATACGTTACAATCATGCAAGGTTTGATTACTTCCCCTCTTCTACCTCTTTAATCTTAGGTGTCAGCGCATTATCTCGGGATAAAAGTTTTGTTCTTCTCTGAGCAGCTTCAAGTAAGCTCCTAGAGTACCCCCTAGCCAGAAATCTACTTATGCTAGCTTCCTGCGCCAACTCGCATTCTTCATCACTGCTGCAAATCCGCCTGATACGCAACATCTCCCCATAGGGAATACTCCGTATCAGGTGGCGTGGATGGTGACTTGTTGCGTGCAGGATGGTATTGCCAGCCGTGGGCTTTCTGAATAGTTTTGTTTGCATGCGGTTGTTCTCAATGTAGACTTCCATGTCTAGAAAACTAACACATCTTGCGCTGATGCATGATGTAAATTGCAAATTTAAGCTGTTAACATTCAAGCTGTTGATAAACTGTATAGCTGTCTCCTCCGTCCCTCTCCAAATGAAAAACAAATCATCTATATATCTAAGGTAGGTGACCACATGCTGCTCCATGATTGTGCGCAGATCCCCCGCCAGGACCTGTTCCTCCCACAGCCCCATGTGTAAACACGCGTAGCTGGGAGAGAAACAGGCCCCCATGGCGACACCCTTTATTTGCTGGTAAATTTGATAATTAAATAAAAAGAAATTCTGCTCTAAACACATTTGAATCATGGATAACAACATCCTGTTATGCACCCCATAATATATAGGACGTTTATTCAGAAAATGTTCAATCGCCTTAAGACCATCTCGGTGTCCTATGGAGGTATATAATGACGATACATTGAGGGTCATTAGCAAAAAGTCAGGGCCCCATTCCAACTTCTCTGTTTTACAAATGAAATCTGTTGAGTCTTTTACATATGATCCTAGTCCTTTGACCCAGTTCTGCAGAAAGAAGTCTATATATCTAGAAACATTTTCAAGGGAACTGTCAATAGCAGAGATTATGGGTCGACCAGGTGGCGTGTTACAGTCCTTGTGGACCTTGGGGATCAAATAAAAGGTTGGTACCACTGGATGTTATTTCCTCATTAATCGAAATTCATCCTCCGTTATGATTCCTCCACTTCTCCACGCCTGGAGTTTTGCTGTTTGATCTCCCCATGTTGCCCTTAAGGTAGGCCAGTTGCTCTTTCTATAACATATTTATATATATATACCTGAAAGACATTGTTCTTAACTTGGCTACATGTCCCAGCATGCAGTAATTGTTACTTGCAATGGTACTTGCAATGGGCGGGGTCCACTGGGGGCTGTGCAAAAGGAGTAGCATGCAGAGAAATTCCTGCAAGACTAACATATGCATAAGTGACCTCCGAAGAAGAGGCGTGCACCTTGAAACGCATCAGGTCCAGGGATGGTGATTCTGGAATAGCAATGCAAGTAGCTTGTGTGAAAACCGCTCAGTTTCCCAACTTTTGTTTGCGCCAGCAAGCTTTCGGGCGTTTGGTGGAATATATATATATATATGCTCTTTCTTTGGAGGAGTTTTGCTGGATATATATATATATCCATCCAATAGTTATTGCTTATGCCCCAGCCTGCTTGCACGAGGAGTTGGCAGCGAGGTAGCGAACCTCAAAACATTCCATCCAATATCTGTAAAGATTCACTGGCCAAGTCACTACAGCAGCACAACCCACCTGCTTCTTCCCCATCTCCTGCCAAACTGGGGGCAAAGTAGGTACCCATTGCTGTTTCCTGGGTCTGTCTGTATATTAGTTTATTGAACAAGAAAAAGTTATTCATTAGGCAGATATGAATCAGCACAATAATCATTTCAGTATGCAGAAGATAGAATAATGATCTGCTTTTCAAGAAATGTCTGCACACGTCTATCCGTAGGTTATTGGGAATGCATGTGTACAGTCTATTCACATCCAAATGTAATAGTAGATAGTCCTCCTGCGACTTGACATTGTTAATCAACCTCAGAAAATCACCAGTGTCTCTTACGTGTGAGTTACTCAGTTAGTCATGAATCGCTATTTGTGTAATATATATCTTTATTCCGATAACCATTAGAAAAGCAGAACCAAATGCCGTTATGCAGTGCACTGTCATTGCCTTAATTGATGGAGGTTATCATTGTTAGTTTGAAGTAATGTTCATAAACCCACTGTGGCGGTGTACTTAAGTTGTCAATCATGGTGATTATCTGTTGCCAGTGTCGAAATAAACACGCTGAAACAATTACGCGAGTGGCTGTACTTTGGTGATTTGGCCAGTGAATCTTTACTGCGCTGAGATTAATGATATCGGGTAGATACCCACTGGAGGGTATTGAAAGAATCATGCAACAGTGAACCACAAGTCCCAGCAGACACTTCACACTGAGGGAACCCATAAAAAAGAACAGGGTGGAACTTGTTAATCAATCTAAGGGTTTGTTGGAACGCTGTTACACGCGGATTGTTTTCTCTTTCTCGAAGAGAAGGGAGTTGGTAATATAATTACGGCATGGTTCAGCCGGGAGGATCGCACCACCAGCACAGCGCGCCATTGCTGCCCGAAAGTGAACCGCTTTGGAGGACTCGTGCAAACGAAAAGGGTTCAGCAGGCAACACCGAAGACTGGCTTCGGGATGGTTTCCAAGCCGCCTTGCAATGGAGGCAATGCTACAGAGTCAGCTGTGTGAAATGAACAAGAAAAGAACTGTAATTGAAAGCAAAACACCATGGCATCACCCACTGGAGGGTATTGAAAGAATCATGCAACAGTGAACCACAAGTTCCAGCAGACACTTCACACTGAGTGAACCCATAAAAAGAACAGGGTGGAACTTGTTAATCAATCTAAGGGTTTGTTGGAACGCTGTTACACGGGATGCCTCAGGCTCAATCCTTTGAAAAAAGTCAATGATGACTGAAACGTGTCAGGAGTACTGAGCAAATAAATGGATTTTTCTCACAGCTGAGAGTGCGGCTTGTTTTCCCTTTCTCGAGGAGAAGGGAGTTGGTAATATAATTACGGCGTGGTTCAGCCGGGAGGATCGCACCACCAGCACAGCGCGAAATTGCTGCCCAAAAGTGAACTGCTTTGGAGGACTCGTGCAAACGAAAAGGGTTCAGCAGGCGACACCGAAGACTGGCTACAGGATGGTGTCTAAGCAGCCTTGCAAAGGAGGCAATGCTACAGAGTCAGCTGTGTGAAAGGAACAAGAAAAGAACTGTCATTGAAAGCAAACCACCATGGCATCACCCACTGGAGGGTATTGAAAGAATCATGCAACAGCGGACCACAAGTCCCAGCAGACACTTCACACTAAGTAAACCCATAAAAAAGAACAGGGTGGAACTTGTTAATCAATCTAAGGGTTTGTTGAAACGCTGTTACACGGGATGCCTCAGGCTCAATCCTTTGAAAAAAGTCAATGATGACTGAAATGCGTCAGGAGTACTGAGCAAATAAATGGATTTTTCTCACAGCTGAGAGTGCGGCTCGTTTTCCCTTTCTCGAGGAGAAGGGAGTTGGTAATATAATTATGGCGTGTTTCAGCCGGGAGGATCGCACCACCAGCACAGCGCCCCATTGCTGCCCGAAAGTGAACCGCTTTGGAGGACTCGTGCAAACGAAAAGGGTTCAGCAGGCGACACCGAAGACTGGCTTCGGGATGGTGTCCAAGCAGCCTTGCAAAGGAGGCAATGCTACAGAGTCAGCTGTGTGAAATGAACAAGAAAAGAACTGTCATTGAAAGCAAAACACCATCGCATCACCCACTGGAGGGTATTGAAAGAATCATGCAACAGTGAACCACAAGTCCCAGCAGACTCTTCACACTGAGTGAACACATAAAAAAGAACAGGGTGGAACTTGTTAATCAATCTAAGGGTTTGTTGGAACGCTGTTACACGGGATGCCTCAGGCTCAATCCGTTGAAAAAAGTCAATGATGACTGAAACGCGTCAGGAGTACTGAGCAAATAAATGGATTTTTCTCACAGCTGAGAGTGCGGCTCGTTTTCCCTTTCTCGAGGAGAAGGGAGTTGGTAATATAATTACGGCGTGGTTCAGCCGGGAGGATCGCACCACCAGCACAGCGCGCCATTGCTGCCCGAAAGTGAACCGCTTTGGAGGACTCGTGCAAACGAAAAGGGTTCAGCAGGCGACAACGAAGACTGGCTTCGGGATGGTGTCCAAGCAGCCTTGCAAAGGAGGCAATGCTACAGAGTCTGCTGTGTGAAATGAACAAGAAAAGAACTGTCATTGAAAGCAAAACACCATGGCATCACCCACTGGAGGGTATTGAAAAAATCATGCAACAGTGAACCACAAGTCCCAGCAGACACTTCACACTGAGTGAACCCATAAAAAAGAACAGGGTGGAACTTGTTAATCAATCTAAGGGTTTGTTGGACCGCTGTTACACGGGATGCCTCAGGCTCAATCCTTTGAAAAAAGTCAATGATGACTGAAACGCGTCAGGAGTACTGAGCAAATAAATGGATTTTTCTCACAGCTGAGAGTGCGGCTCGTTTTCCCTTTCTCGAGGAGAAGGGAGTTGGTAATATAATTACGGCGTGGTTCAGCCGGGAGGATCGCACCACCAGCACAGCGCGCCATTGCTGCCCGAAAGTGAACCGCTTTGGAGGACTCGTGCAAACGAAAAGGGTTCAGCAGGCGACACCGAAGACTGGCTTCGGGATGGTGTCCAAGCAGCCTTGCAAAGGAGGCAATGCTACAGAGTCTGCTGTGTGAAATGAACAAGAAAAGAACTGTCATTGAAAGCAAAACACCATGGCATCACCCACTGGAGGGTATTGAAAAAAACATGCAACAGTGAACCACAAGTCCCAGCAGACACTTCACACTGAATGAACCCATAAAAAAGAACAGGGTGGAACTTGTTAATCAATCTAAGGGTTTGTTGGAACGCTCTTACACGGGATGCCTCAGGCTCAATCCTTTGAAAAAAGTCAATGATGACTGAAACGCGTCAGGAGTACTGAGCAAATAAATGGATTTTTCTCACAGCTGAGAGTGCGGCTCGTTTTCCCTTTCTCGAGGAGAAGGGAGTTGGTAATATATATATTTAAGTGCTTATTTCTTCAGTGCTTTATTCGTGCAAAATCGTGCCAGCAATCTATATATATATTCACTGAAAAAACCAGTGATGTCATCAGTGATGTCACTGACCATGTCATGAATGATGTAATATGTGACATCATCAGCAGTGGATTGCGGGTGCGCGATATATAGTTAGTGCAACTAACTATATATGCGAATTTCAATGGTTTTGTGTGAGTAAAATAAGGTTTTGTAAATGCTAATTCCTAACTATATATGGTCTATAACCTATGGTTTTTTCAGTGAATTTTCAAGGTTTTGTAAATGCTAATTCTAACTATATATGGTCTATAACCTATGGTTTTTTTCAGTGAATTTCAATGGTTTTTTAATAGCAAATATCAAAATCTGTAAAATGTATTCTTCTTTTAATGGAAAAATATATTTTATATGTTTTTAATATAATTTTTTTAGGTATATTTTTTTTATTATTATTTTTTATTTTGCTACCGGTACGCGCACAGGGTAGCTTCCCGTTAGCTCAATTTGGTGCCGCGACCCGGTCCGCGCACCGGGAAACGTTCCATTAGCGCAACTGCCGCGTTCGAAAACAACATCGTGACGGGTCGCGTTGCCGCGTAATGAGTCTTATGACGCGCCGCGTTAGCGCACTCGGAAGTGCTTCGGAACGCGAACCGAGGCGCGAAGCGCAGCACCCCGGAAGCGCTTCGGGTGCGTAGCGGGACGCGTAACGTAAGCGTAACAGGTCATGTGACCTGAAAATAACACTTTTCATTGGTTTAGAAATTTTTTTCCCAAATGATGAAAGCCCCCACCTTTTTTCGCACTCTGACTTTCAACTTTGTGAGAGTAAGACCTGTTTTTCATTATTAAGTGATGGCTTCAGTAGTAGCTGCAGCTGGTGGACCCCCACCACCACTACAACCTCCTAGGAAGGAAGGACCACCTACACAGTTCCTTCCCAACCCTGAGGAAGAGGAGGAAGAAGAGGAAGGGGAGGTACAGCAGAGGCAATTCTTGCCTGAACAGCCCCGGCAATCCCACCACAAAGACAATTTTATTTGGCAATTTTTTTCTTTCCCTCAAGGCCAAAAAAAGGTCAATGCCCGACATGTGACGTGCCTCATATGTAAAGGAGTTCTGTCCCGAGGCACAGACCAATAATATAGTTACCGAAACTATACTATGCACCGCCACATGCAGAGGTGGCATCCAATTAATTACAGCGTGGCTGAGGTGCGTCACCTCTGCGAAAACGCACCAACTCCTGTGGCCAGCACCTCGACACAGGAAAGTCTTTCGGGACCAGAGGCGAGGGAGACGGTCTCCAGTATCCAGAGCAATGTTGCACACATAAAGCTAGTGTGTATTTATTGTGGGGGACTACTTTGATATGGGCAGATGAGTGTCAATTTAATGAACAGAGCATATGAAAACCACAAGTGCTCATAACGCCCCAAAAAGTAAAAAAAAATGTTGCTGCTGTTGAGCCCTTTCTAATGCCTGTTTTTCGTTGTTCCCCCTAAAAAAAAACAATACAAATTTATAATTGTTCAAAAAATAAAAAATAAAATGTTCAGAAAAATAATAAAAAAAATATAAAACAACAAAAACAATAAAAAAAGTTCTGTTCCGAACTACCTCCCATTTATAAAAAATTGCTAAAATGTTTAGCACTCTGGCAATCTCTTTTTTTTTGATTCGCTTCCTGGTTCGCGCGCCGGTACGCAAACCGGAAGCGAACCAAAAAAAAAATAAAAATAAAAATAAAGAGTGAATATAAGGGAAGGAGACAGAGAGAATAATGTTAAAAGAAAGACAGCTAGAGGGAGTAACACAGAGATACTGTATAATAGAAAGATGTAAGAGGGTAAAATTTAGAAAAAGAAAATAGAAAAGGAAGTGAAAGAAAAAAAGAGTGTAGAAGAATAATAAACAAGAGTTACTTGGAGAATGTGAATGAATCTTCAAATTAAAAAGAAAGAGAGTAAAGGATGTGGAGGAAGAGGTAGGGATAGAACCGGACTAAAACAGCAACCCTAAGGGAAGGTGTTAAAAAAACAGTGAGTGAAAGTAAATAGGATTAAAACAAGGTGTATGATAGTGAATAAGGTTAAAACATGTGGAATGACAGAGAGAAAAAACAGAAAGAAGAAAAGAAGAAGTGATAGAAAAAGAATAATTGAAGCAGCAAAAAAATGTAAATAAGATACTGTGCTTGAACTACAGAGAGAAAGCATAATGAACAACTAGTAAAAAAGTGAAGAGACAGAGACAGTGAGAGTAAGAGAGACGGACTGAGTGAAAAGAAGTGAGGAACTGTGAGAACAGAGGGACTGACAAAAGGAGTGGAAGGAGTGGAGTAAGTAAGTAATTGAAAAGGAATGAGGGAAAAAGCAAAGAAAGGAAACTGAGGGTTAAGGAAATAAAGCAGTGGAAGTAATAGAAGTTGAATGTGATAGAGATGTAAGGGAAAAAGTACTAAATATTTACTTTATAGTTGTTGTTAACTCCATCACTTATAGTTTTTTTACTTTCAATTCTTTATGTCTTTATTTCGAAGTAAAATTCATAAAAGACGACATACAATACTTAAAAATATATAAAAACTGCTGCAAACATGTCCCCAATTATCTAAAGAGAGTGTGGCAAGCAAACAACATGTGATCATATCATAGCAATTAATTTAAAAAAACGTCCAATTTCTTAGTACGCATCAGCCACGCCCAACCCAGAAATTTAGCCACACAAATCACGGACATTTCAGATCTGATATCACGAAATTTCTGCAGGGCTTTAAGATATCCCCCACAATCCAAAGTTCTACATAAGGTTTCAGCCATTTGAGTCGAGGGGCTCGGTATGCTGGACACGCAAAAAACAAATGGCCAATGCTTTCTACCTGGTCGGGACACCAGAAGGATTTGTTGCTTACATTCTTCGCCCACTTTGTAGTGAAGGAGTTGATGGGTAATGTACCTACACGAAACTGGTGGCACAGTTTACGGTCTAGGGTTTTACAAATCAAGTCCCAGTAGGGCTCAAGGGACGGAGTTACCTTATGTGTTAAAAAGAGTCCCGTTAAGTTATTATCCGAAGAATGGGTGACCAGTATAGATTTTTTCGAAGCCCAGAAAAGATCCTTAAAATCTTGTTTTGGAGGGAAACTGGAGCGCCCGGGGTTTATCCACAGCTCGGGGAGGCCCATTGTATACAGTATTTGTTTGACTTCCCTGAGCCATGGGATGCTATGAGCACCCCACAATGATTTAACCTCATCCAGTTCATGGGCGAAGAGGCTGAGCTCTGGAGTCGTCCAAAGCCGACGCCAGAGTGCCACTAGACGAAGCTGTGCCATCTCGTCTAAAGGTCTGCAACCTAGGTCTAATAGCAGTGGTTTAATAGGTGAGGATTGTGGAAGCCCTACCAAGTTCTGTAGGAACCTATTCTGAGCTGTAGCCAAGACTGACAAGTCCTTGTATCCCCATATGTCAGCTCCGTACAGGGTTGCTGCACTGACCTTGGCTTCATAAATTTGTAATGCTGGAGTAATAAGTTTAGTCAAGGATTTTTTCTGTTCATGCAATAAGCACCCTGTGAGACGGACGAATTTGAGATTTAATGCCTCCAACTTGGGATTCCAGCTAAGTTGGTGATTAAGGGTCACACCCAGATACGTCATGACCTTGACCTGTTCAATTGAGACACCGTTCAAAGTAACTGAACTTTTAATTGGGGTTCTCGTGCTAAAAACCATAGATTTGGTTTTATCTACGTTGATCTGCAAGTCATTATTCTTACAGAACTCTGCAAACCTATTCAGGGCTTCCTGTAACCCGCTCCGGGTTTTAGAAAGGAGCAGGGTGTCGTCGGCAAAGATTAACATCGGATATTTTGATCCGCCCAGGGAAGGTGCATCAGTCTGTGTTTTGTTAAAAAAATGAACTACCTGGTTGATGAAGAGGAGAAACAGGGTGGGAGCCAGCACGCAGGCCTGGCACACCCCTCGTTGGACTGGGAAGCTGTTGGTCACCTGACCCTGCCTCCCCCACCTTACCTGGGCGAAATTATCCTCATGTAAACGCATGACTAATTCCAGGAGTTCTACAGGATAGCCCATAAGTCTAAGAGCTTCCCATAGTTTCACCCTTGGAACTAAGTCGAAAGCCGACTTAAGATCAACGAATGCGGCATAGATAACCCCTCCACCCAAGAAGACCACCTTCCAATAGAGCATGGTGAGTCGGAACACCTGGTCTATAGTACTGGTGCCTAATCTAAACCCTGCCTGCATAGGGGAAAGTATGTTGTTCTGTTCAATCCACCCCTGAATTCTTGCTAGGGCCATTCTTGATACTTTTTTTTGGATTGAGTCGATCAAGCTTATGGGGCGATAGTTGTTTGGCAATGATCGATCCCCTTTTTTATATACTGGCAGTATCTCAGCCCCTTTCCAGGATTGAGGAATCCTTGCCCCTGCTGCGATAGTATTTGCCAATAGGGTGATGTATGGGACCCATAAATCAAGGTTTAGTTTAAAAAGGTCCGCTGGAATAGCATCTAGACCCGGGGCTTTACCTGACTGAACAGAACCTAAGGCATGTACCGTATCTGAAGCGGAAAATGTGAGCCGATCCCCAGGGTTTATGGATATTGCCCCCACTGCAGGCTCGGTTGCCAGTTCTTGCTCGGCACTCGTATCTTTAAATTGGGCAGAAAAAAAATCCACCCAGTCCAGAGCAGAAACGTGGTTAACCGGTATTTGGGAGTCAGGGTCCCTACCCCATCTAACAGTCTCCCAGAATTTCACTAGGTTAGATGACTCACAGGCTTTAAGGAGATCTAACCAGTAGGAATCATCCCAATCCCTCTTAGCTGCCTAAAGGACTTGTTTATAAGATTGCCTAGCTTTCCTAATATCATGAGGGATCCTAGATTTAACAGCTGATAAAAATTTACTATGGGCTTCTCTGCAGCTCTTGTTATACCATCTTTTGTGTGCTTTGACGATCTTATTTTTTGATGGCTTAGTGAGAAGATTTTTGAGATCCGTAAAACACTTCTCATGGAGATTAATAGTTAAGGAATTGGCCCTGCCAGAGGGGGATAAAGCAGTCATCCTACCCCTTGTGTCTAAGACCAACTCCTCTATTTTACGGATAAGCTCTGGGTCGGCTATGACCCTAGACCATTTAACTCGTCTTCTGTTGTCACACAAAACTAAGTCGGACGTTAGGCAGGTTGTTTCCGTTTGGCAATCACCCAGTCCGGGAACCCTAAGCCCCAGAGAGAGGGGGTTGTGGTCACTCTCTGGCCTAGTCTCTACCACCATATCTATTACATGTGACCAAAATTCTATATTGACCAATATGTAGTCAATACGACTTACGCTGGTCCCATTATCGAAAGTTGCTTTCCCGAGATTGTCAGACGGAGTGCGGCCATTCACTGCCCGAATCCCCCACTCCAGGCAGAGTCCCAGCCAGTGAAGGGCCGCCTCCGTGCCCCTGACACCCTTGCTTATGGTTAGCGGGGGAATATTCCAGGCAGTATCTTCATCAATTCCCACATCTTCTGCCAGACTAAGGATGGGTTCAAATGAGCAGTTCAGGTCACCTGCTACTAGGACAAAATGATCACCTTTGTGCTTCTTCAGAAGACATTCTAGATCGTTCAGGACTGGTTGCTTCCTACCACCCTGACAACTTCGGGCGTAGATATTAATTAGGAGAATGTCCTTGCTGTTATCCTTACTCAGGCTGATACATAGGAGGTCGGCATTCCCTACCAAGATTTCCTTAACTCGGAATCCCAGGGTGTTTCTAATCCACACCGTGAGTCCTCCTGAGGCCCTACCCCTAGGGCCCTGTATGGCCGGTTTGTGGTAGTTCAGGTAGCCTACTCTAAATAGAGGGACAGTTGACCAAGTTTCCTGGAAAACGACAATGTCATACGTGTCGATAAAATCAAGCCAATCATCGTTATCCAGGCGACCCCTTAGCCCTGCAATATTCCAGGAGGCCACCCTTGATTGTTTCTACTGGGCTACTAAATGGGATAGTCTGCGGTAAACCCAAGTCCCCTGCCCTGATCTCAATGGGAGTATTAACATGGCCAAGGTTTGGGCTAGAGCCTTTGGGAAAGGTTGAACAATCCATACAAGCTACTTGGGGGGGTTGGGGGAGCAGACACCTGAGGGGGAATGGGTTCCGTAGAGTGCGTTGAGGCGTCAGTCCCCCCAAGTCAATCAACCTCATCCAAACAACCGAACATATTAGAAGTGGGAGCCCCTTGCCACCAGTTGTTTTGACTTTGCCAGCCATCCCTTCGTCCTTTCCGTCTAGTATTTTGGACTGTTGACCAGGTCCCCTCTATCTCAACCTGCTGCCGTGGTGGGTAGAAAAATGTAAGGGGTCTGACGACAATGGAAGAGTCGTCACCTCGTGAGGCCCATGAACAGAGAAGCTGAGCTGTGTGGGGATCCGCAAAGGACACTACTATGCAATCACCAGCAATGGACTTACGTGTAGGGCCTACCCAAGGTACTCTACGTACCATTAGTACCCTACTTCTTTGATGGTTAGGAAGCTGTCTATTTACATTGAGCCAGTAAATGACCTTATTTTTTAGGGACCAATGGTTCTCTTGGGTTTGTGGACCCAGGGCAGGCACGCCAGCTAACACGATGACATAGGGCCCAGCTTCTGGTGGCAAATCAATAAAACCCCCACGAAAATTCGGGCGACTGGGTTGTTGAGGAAATGTATTCGTGGTTGCTGGCTGATTAAGCTGATGTGAAGCAGCTTGTGGCCTCGGTTTAGATGGTGCTGTACTTTGGGGGGGATGGGTGCTTGGGGCTGTAGATCTTGGGGTAGTAGCAGTGGGGTTACAGACTTTTCTACGGGGTTTGGGTATGGGTTTGGGTTTTGGGGGGCTCAAGGCCGGAGGTTCTGACACCTGAGCCTGAGGGGTACAATCCTCACCCTGGGAAAACTTGGCTTTCATTTGTTTTAGACTAAGGCTAGCCAAGGTAACTATAGTCTTATCCATTTCTAGTAAGCTGTTTTCTATACGGGAAAGTCTAAGTTCCAGGGGAGTAAGTAGCTGTTTTAATGTAACCCAAACGATTTTAGGAAATTCTTCATCACCCCCCTATCCTTCCCTGTCTCACTCAACCTACCCTCAGTTGGCCTCTCATCGATCTTATCAGGAGAGGCCCACATTGTTAGGTCTAACACAACACTGCGTGAACCAGGGTCATTTTCCTCTCCTAGTGTGCAAGTATTAGTTTTAGAGGCCTCTTCATCGACCCCATGTGTGACCAGCGGTCGTCTACTATTAAAGAACTGGGACCTCGCAATCTTGGCCTTTTTGCGTGCATAGGTGGATCTGGCAAGACATTTCCTTTTGTGGGTGGCAACTTTCTTAGCACTTACTGCTGGTTTAGACAATTCGGGTTTGCTGGGAAAGCCTATACCTGCCTCAAGACATAAGGCGCAGACACCTCGGTGGACTTTAGAGGTGGCGGAGATGGAATAAGAAGAGGCTCAGGTAAAGATGTGATTGGGACATGATGGATATCTGCCAGCGTTAACAATGATCGAGGGCCTGATGTACACTCTGGAGTTAAAACTGAAGCAATTTTCCCTAAGGATGATTATTTGGAAGATGCTAGGTTCAGGGAAAGCCTTCGCGCAGCTTCTAATTCCAAGGATACACTGTGTGGCGCACTCTTCTTAACCTATTGTATTCCTTAACACAATCTAGATCCGCACAAATGTTTGTGACATCACAGTCAATCAAGTACAATCCCGATAAAGTTCTGACTCGTGACAATGCTACATAAGCCATACCCTCCTTGAACACAGAACTGCCAATATTCACCAAAGCAGTGTCTACACCTAAACCTTGCGATTTATGGATTGTCACCGCATATGCCAAGCAAACAGGAAACTGCTTACGGCGAACATATAAGTCTTTTACAAGCAAAAACCTAGCTGTGCAACGACCAATTAGCTGTACTTCCTCAATGCCATCAAATTTAATTTTTAAAAATTCTATTCCATCTTTATTTCTGTATTTCTCAAAATCAACAACATTACCCATTGATCCATTTACCAGACCTCTTTCAACATGTAAATTCCTTCTCAAAATGATACGGCAATTTAAGCACACATTCAGAGTCTTTTCAAAGCCAGCAGTTTTAGATATAGTCTTCTCTAATGAATCCAATTTAGATTTCAAATTCTCAGACAAAATAATTGTTGCTCCCATAGGCTCTATTCTGTCAATAGCTTCCAGTTTCACAATCACTTGGTTTTGTAAATTCAACAATTAGTTGTTGAAGATGGAACATTCTGCAAGAGTTGGCATCAAACATATTCCAGATTTCTTCTCAGTAATTTTCTGAAAAATATCCTCTGGCAGAACGTCTTCTTCTGGATACAAATTTGATAGTAATCGTGCATTCTAAGCTTCTTTCCAACGCTCGGTCACTTTCCCAATTCTAACATCTTGTAGAATATTCTTGTAATCTTCATCCTTCGCCTGACGCATATTTTCACGCAGCTCAGCATAATTGAAGTTTAACCATATGTTAACGTTGCCAATGCTCCCTAGGCACTTCCTGGTATCTTCATGCGTAAGCAGTTTAAACACTGGTTGTCCTTTCACTGGTGTCAGCTGCAGAAGATCACCGAAAACAATGATGTGTTTGCCACCAAATAACACATCATACTCTGTTTTAAGAACTTCCTGCATTCTCAAATGCACAAAGGCAAGCATGACATTGGAAACCAAGCTTACTTCGTCAATGATAAGAAGTTTCATCTTCTTCAGGACTCTAGATACTTCACAACAAGCATCTCCCGATAACTTGTGGTATTGTAATTTGTTATCATGCTCCACTGGCAGCATCAGTAGCCAATCCAAAGTAATACTTTTAAAATTATGTGCTGCCAGACCAGTTGGAGCGGTGACAACACAAGACAGCGATGACTCAGTCCTTTTCTGCAAATAACATGAAATTGCTTTAATGAGGAAACTTTTTCCAGTTCCTGCTTCTCCACTCACGTACAGTCGGACAGGCTTCAACGACGTACATGAGCACTCTTTCTTCTCATGACTTAATCCATGCTCAATTTGTTTGGTAACTTCGTCATATATTTTCCTCTGCTCAACGTTGAGTTGTCTTTCCAAATCTTCTAAGTTAACCGCATCCTCCTGAGCATGTGCCATGGCTCTTTCCATTTCAATCATGGCAGTGGCAGCTTCATTTTCGATAACTGGTTCTCCTAGTGGATCCTGACTCAATGAAACAGAACTCTGACTGTCCTGAGAACTGTCTCTAGCAATCTCAGCTGCAATTATTGCTTCCTGCTCGATTTCTGCCTTCAACATTTCTAGATATTTTGGAAAAACAGGACATTCTATGGACTCCTTGGCTGCATTAAAAGAGTCTTCGTAACAGAGGAAATCTCCAAGCAGTTCCTTTTCTGCACGCCAAGGCTTGAAAAGTTGCAAAAGAGCTAAATAGAAAAACTCTTTTCTTTCTGGAGATTCGCAATTCAATTTTCGATGATTTACCAATTGACATTTTCTTTGCTTGACCAGACATCCCTCACTTCCAATTACAGCATACACTCCTTTTTTCAATATCTTCTTTGATGTTCCTCTTGAAAATGTAATTTTGTAGAGCCTCATACAGACAAACATTCTCCAGGTGACTGCTTCTATTTGGATAATATGTATCCAACATGTTGGTCTTCAAAATATCTGTACTGCTTGGCTCCTTCTCCGCCAAATACTCAATTTCCCGTACAGGTTTCAGAACTTGATTACGCATTGCAGCAAGACCAAGACTCGCCCAAATGATACTCCTAGATTTGGCATAGAGACTTGCTGAAGATAACCGGTCAGAACATTCGTAAGCTCCGATTTCTCGATGCGACAACATCTTCAGACTGAAACTGTACAACTTCTTGCTGAGGCTCTTTTCATGGGAAATATCCTCACACATATCCTTCAGTTCTGTCTTTTCTTTTTTTGTGATGTAAGACGTCACATACCAAGCCACAGCCATACAGTTGTCAGCCACAAACTGTATATCCATGTTAGCATTCCACATGGACAAAATCACTGGGTTGTAGTCGTTAATGTACTTAGACTCTTCGTTTCTTTTCAAATTGTATGTGTTTTTGGGTGATTTCCTCGTCACATTATGTCACAGCGAAGACATCAAATTGTTCACTCTTCCTTTAGATATCACCAATCGTGGAAATGCAAAACGACATTTGGTGTAGTACTTGTCCTTGTTTCTAAATTTACGACGACAATACTTTCCACAACGATGGCTTTGAAACCGTAAAACTTGTTCTCTTAGACTTTTATCTTCCTTTGTCTTTGGAACAGCACATGTAGAATACTGTTCTATGAAACTCATCACTAAATCATCCGGATCTGTTCCAAATTTGGGTGCATCTTTGACCCATAGCAGCATATGTATATGAGGAGCACCTCTTGCTTGATACTCCTTTCTCCAGAAGAAATCCAACACCTCTCCAAGAGGTGGATTTTTCTTGTTTGTGATGAAAGACATCATAGCTTCAAATCTATGATTGAAGTACCTGCATACATTCACTGGACCCAAAGAGCACAGTTCTCCAGGTGTCTTGAATTCAATATTTTCAATGTTTCCATTTGCCTCTCGTAGAAATTCAAGTAAGTCTTCCCAGCCATGCTCAGCACAGCTCAGAGTGAGGAACCAAGTAGGAGTTCCTAAGTTCCTCAGCATACATTTTAAGTCACCATGACGACGATACCAATACTCATTAGTACCACGCTGACATGCCATGAGATTAATCAGGTGAGAATCCAAAATACTGTCTTGCACATTGACTTTATCCATAAAGTCACTTGCCGAGATATTTCGCAGCAGTTGTACACCACTTTTCAAGATGTGGTACACTGCATAAGACAGTCCAGACAGATCACTTTCAAACAGTAGATGAAATAAATAGGGAATGCATTGACGAAACCTAGGACCTTCTGCATACAATCGTAAAGTCCGGTATTCTGAAGCAGGAATTTGATCAGGTCGCTCATCATATCGTCCTCCTCGACCTGTGGGAAATAACTGTGGAAAACACTGAGCTTCCAAACTTTCCTCCCAAACACTAATGGGACTCCCTTTGGCTTGTTTCATTTGAAACAACTCAATAGCATTCCCCATGACTTCCTTGGAATGCAAAGGATGAACACTATAATGTTCATATATTTCTTCATTTTTAGAAGCTTCTACTTTCTCAATTTGCCCAGCACACAATTCGCTGTCCTCATCTTCACTTACTTCCTCTTCTGCAGCACATACATTCTTGTAGTACTCATTATTTTTTATCAAATACAATGTTGCCTTTTTGACTTTCCTAACATCCACTAAATCTTGCCAGATTTTCTTACTCTTTGTCGGAACCCCATTAACTAGGATAACTAAAGGTTCCTCTTCCACTTTCTCTACTCCAATTGAATTAATGTTTTTCTTAAAATCTAAAGGCAAATAAACAACTCTTCCCTTTAATCCTCTCTATAAATCTGATGGAGGCAATTTCCCTGTCTTTGGCTCCATTCGTACAATAGCCTGAAAGGGATGGACACTTTGAATCAAAATAGATTCATAAGTATTTAAATCCTTCAATTCAGATGGAATGTCAACCAATTCCAGATTATTATGAACCGCTCTAGCAGGCATCCGGTTTTGGTTTAATTTCTTTAAACAATAAGTACACATACGTTGGTCCGATCCCAAATCAAAACAATTTTCTACCATCAAGTATGTGGCAAAATCCTTCCATTCACTATTGTTTTCCATTTCACTTTTTGCATATAAATCCACTAACTTAGTCTGATTCTTATAATAAGTCCGTCGACAACACACACAAGTGAAATTAGGCCTCTCACTTGATTTCACCTGAAAGTTGAAAATTTCCTTGTGAAACTTATCTATATTAGAAATCAGTACACTCTGTTCCACATTACCTTCTTCTACTGGGTCAATTTCAACATTGTTCTCTTCACCAGCAAAGTAACAGAACTCAATTTCTTCACAAATATTCTTCACATCTACTTCAGAACCATGCAAAAGAGCAGTGCTTAATTGTTTAAGCATAATTGCCGGACTCTTAGCATAATACAACATTCTAACTAATTTCCTCACTTTATTATGATGCACTGCTAGCATCCTGAAATGATGAAAAACACTCTGGCATACTCTCCTGGAAAGACAAGCCAGTGAATGACCACGCAAACCTGTCACTTGTCTCACTCTGCAAGGATCTAATTCTTGCAACAACTTTATTTTTTGTTTTAAACTTTTCTTATTAAATGTCCGTACAAAATCACAAAGCAAATTGATGGAATCCTGTCGCACACTGCAAATAGAACTACACTTCCAGATGTACACTGGTCCCTTAGGACGTCTCCCTAAAACCTCATCACCTAACACCTCTTCTGCATCTGCAGACACAAGTTTTTCTTTTTCAACCGGACAACCATCTTTTACCTCATATGCTCGACCACTGGTGTCAACTTCATGCACCAAATCATTGTCCTGGAAGTAACTCTCCTCATTGAAAAATGCCTCACAACTTGAACTATGCATCCATTCTCCTGAGAAAACTTCACAAAAATTAGTACGATTAACTACTCTCTTCCATCTACTATTTGATTTGAAATCATAAATTCCATTGTTTAGTTTCCTAATTCTATTGATTACCAAAATAAATAATTTTCGCTTAATTTCAAAAGCCTGATCAATAATTTTCTCTACATTTTTCTTTCTCTTATAAAAAGCCACTTTCTGTTGACCTTTCTTAAAAATTTTTAACAAATTGCCAATTATCCTGTTGCGGAACATTCGACAGATTTTTCCTTTTACTACCATGCACAGAGTTATCTCCTGCTCTAGCAGTTACATTTTTGAGGGACCTTTCCTTCCCGTTTAAATTGGCTCTCTTCTTCTGAACTAAAACATGTTCTTTAGTGATACTTTTTCGTCAGCAAATGTTTCTTAAAAAAGATTTTGTTGTCTTTCCCGGAATTTTTTTGGTGACTTCACAACTTTTAATTCTAGAGGACTGCTGCAAAGGCCCATTATCTCCATTTTTATCATGGTGCGGTGTAAGTCGCTTTGCTTCTTTTTTTTTTCTTTGCCTTGAGGGCATGTTTGAATTTTTAAGAATATCTTGAGTTGAATCTGTGGAAAATGTATTAAAAAAATGTTATTAAATACTATTACCAAACAGTAAATCAATAACAGTAAGCAAACAATTGAATGGAAGGATTTTGCAACATACTTGATGGTAGAAAATAGCAATGGAATGGAATGCTTCAACATTTGACCTGTGCTCTGTTATATGTTAATCTCAACTAATTTCGAGACTCTATTTCTATTTAGAGATTGTTCCAGAACAGACATTGTTCATGTTATTGTTATTGACTTAAAATTGCCAAGCAAACATGAAGGCATATTTACTAGACCCTTGCATCAGGGGGAAGTAACTTAAAATTACCAAGCACACAAGAGGGCGTATTTACAAGGCCCTTGCACCAGGGGGAAGTGACTTCAAATAGCCAAGCACACATGGGGGCGTATTTACAACACCCTTGCACCAGGGGTAAGTCATATAAAATTGCCAAGCACACATGGGGGCGTATTTACAAGGCCCTTACACCAGGGGGAAGTGACTTAAAATGGCCATGCACACATGGGGACATAATTACAAGGCCCTTGCACCAGGGGGAAGTGACTTAAAATTGCCAAGCACACATGAGGACGTATTTACAAGGCCCTTGCACCAGGGGGAAGTGACTTGAAATGGCCAAGCACACATGGGGGCGTATTTACAAGGCCCTTGCACCAGGGGAAGTGACTTAAAATTGCCAAGCACACATGAGGACGTATTTACAAGGCCCTTGCACCGGGGGGAAGTGACTTGAAATGGACAAGCACACATGGGGGCGTATTTACAAGGCCCTTGCACCAGGGGGAAGTGACTTAAAATTGCCAAGCAGACATGAGGACGTATTTACAAGGCCCTTGCACCAGGGGAAAGTGACTTGAAATGGCCAAGTACACATGGAGGCGTATTTAGAAGGCCCTTGCACCACTTATGCATCGCTTTTGACATTGACACTGTGAAGCACCATGGGGCATAAACAGCGCAGATGCATCATGCATCTATTCAACAAAAGCGACGCAATGCAGGAGTCACATCGCAAGTAAATAAATTCTTATAAATTTAAAAAGCATTCCTTTTCCTTAAAAACGATTTTCTGATCATAATTTGAAAACACAGCACCAGGGGGAAGTCACATAAAATTGCCAAGCACACATGGGGCCGTATTTACAAGGCCCTTGCACCAGGGGGAAGTGACTTAAAATGGCCAAGTACACATGAGGGCGTATTTACAAGGCCCCTGCACCAGGGTGAAGTGACTTGAAATGGCCAAGCACACATGGGGGCGTATTTACAAGGCCCTTGCACCAGGGGGAAGTCACTTAAAATGGCCAAGCACACTTGGAACGTATTTACAAGGCCCTTGCACCAGGGGGGAGTGACTTGAAATGGCCAAGCACACATGGGGGCGTATTTACAAGGCCCTTGCACCAGGGGGAAGTGAATTGAAATGTGCAAGCACACATGACGGCGTATTTACAAGGAACTTGCACCAGGGATAAGTGATTTAAAAATGCCAAGCACACATGAGGGCATATTTAGAAGGCCCTTGCACCAGGGGTAAGTGACTTAAAATGGCCATGCACACACATAGGAGAGTATTTACAAGGCCCATACACCACTTATGCATCGTTTTTAACATTTACAATGTGGAGCACCATGGGGCAAAAACAGTACAGATGCATCATGCATCTATTCAACAAAAGTGACACAATGCAGGACTCACATCGCAAGTAAATAAATTCTTATAAATTTAAAAAGCATTCCTTTTCCTTAAAAACGATTTTCTGATCATAATTTGAAAACACAGCACAGCTCCTATGTAGAAGCACACCTTGTCAGTACTAATACTTCACATTATCTACAATTACAATTTGTAAAAGAATGCAAAAGCTTTTTGGAAAACATAATGCAAACACTTGACACAAAACATCATTTTAAATGCATACCTGGCTTCTTTATTTTCTCCAAAAAGCATACTAGTCTCTTTCTAAAATAAAGGAACCATATCTCACCTTACCAAATGCTTCTTGAATTTAAAAACAGTCTCAGAGGCCCTTGCACCAGGGGGAAGTGACTTAAAATTGCCAAGCACACATGGGGGCGCATTTACAAGGCCCTTGCACCAGTAGGAAGTGATTTGAAATGGCCAAGCACACATGGGGGCGTATTTACAAGGCCCTTGCACCAGGGGGAAGTCACTTAAAATAGCCAAGCACACATGGGGGCGTATTTACAAGGCCCTTGCACCAGAAGGAAGTGACTTAAAATTGCCAAGCACACATGGAGGCGTATTTAGAAGGCCCTTGCACCACTTATGCATCGCTTTTGAGATTGACACTGTGGAGCACCATGGGGCATAAACAGCACAGATGCATCATGCATCTATTCCATAAAAAAGATGCATTGCAAGAGTCACATCGCAAGTAAATATATTCTTATAAATTTAAAAAGCATTCCTTTTCCTTAAAAACGATTTTCTGATCATAATTTGAAAACACAGCACAGCTCCTATGTACAACCACACCTTGTCAGTACTAATACTTAACATTATCTGCAATTACAATTTGTAAAAGAATGCAAAATCTTCTTGGAAAACATAATGCAAACACTTGACTCAAAACATCATTTTAAATGCACAGCTGGCTTTCTTATTTTCTCCTAAAAGCATACTAGTCTCTATCTAAAATAAAGGAACCATATCTCACCTTAGCAAATGCTTTTTGAATTTCAAAACAGTCTCAGAAACACACCAATTCAATCAAAACTCTTCCCTCACTTTTTTCAAATCAACACCCTTCCCCCCCTCTGCCCTTTCTGCCCTTTTTCCATAGCAACTACCTCCTGCCAGACCTCTCATGTTTACAAGTTCACACAACAATGTTTCAAATGAACTCTGAACTCTCAGTACACCTGCTAATCCACTGCAATCTTTCATAAAATCATTTTTTCTTAACCATTCAAATTACATCTTTCAAAGAACACATCCATGCACCCTAACTTACTGTTTTCAGCAATGGAAATCCACCAATCATTGCTAATGAACCATTAGCACTGAAACTCCACAGTTTTTTTTCTTTACAAACTCCTACTGTTTAAATTGACATTTCATTCCCACACTTCATCTGACTGCAGCAGAACCTCCTCTCGCCATGTTTTCTGTCTGGATTCTTGGACATAGCTATATCCACTGGGCTCACAGGTATGCTGATAACAGAAATTTACACAACCTCAATTTTCAAAATGTGGATATCAAATGGATTGGGCAAAGAGGATTGAGATGTCACCAACTGATACCATTGGTGAAAACCTTTTTGCATTTGCCAAACCTTGACCTCATAATAGTGCACTGTGGAGGAAATGATTTGGGCACTTTGACTGGGGTAGGTCTGGAAATGCTCTTAACCACATTGCTGCTGTGGTTATTTTTCCCCTGTGCTGGAAATTAAGATTCTTTTATATTCATGACGAGCTCAGCTCGTCATCAGCACAGCTCAACTGTGCCTCATGACGAGCTGAGCTCGTCATGAGCATGGAAGGGGTTAAAGGACACCTTTGAGCAATTAATGGCACTTTTCCCTCAAACTGCCTTGGTATTTTCCAATATATGCCAAAGACAGAAATGGAGGTGGTCCAATCAATTTTGTCCACAAATTGAGAAAGCGAGGAAGCATGTAAATAAGTCTGTTTCAGCTTATATGAGAGACCATGGAATGGGCGCCATCTACAACAATAACTTGCGTTACTACATGCAAGATATCTACAGAGGAGATGGTGTGCACTTCTCAGATGAGGGAAACAGAGTTTTCATACAAAATTTAAGACTGTGTATTGGTACCTACTTATAAGTACCTAGAACTTACACAGAACACAAAAGCTCTTTTCAGAGCTACCTTAACTATAATTACTCTTTCTAAATTTCGAATGTACTTTTTTTCACTAATTTTCACTTATGTACGCTTCCCGGTTCGCTACCCGGTTTGTGTACCGGCAGCTAACCACGCGAAAAAATCCAAATTTTTTTTTCCGACATATATGAGCCTCCTCAGCCACTCTCAGAAAACCTAGGGGGTCAGGATACTTCTCCCGTGCCCCCTTATACCCATTTCCCACATTGTTTTTCCTCCATCTTGTGATTAAATTCGACCGAAACACAAAATGGCGAACTCCTGTTACGCTACCGGTGAGCTACGAGGTTCGCGTACCGGGTAGCGCTTCTACCGCGAAAAAAATCGATTTTTTTATTTTTTTTATTTTTTGCCCCACGGGACCCTTTAATAGCCCCCACATCATTCCTAGGGGGTCAGGAGGGGTCCACCTTGCCCCCTTTCATTAATTTCTCCCTTCGTTTTTCTCCACCTCTTGTCTCTCGATCCTACCGAGAGACAAGGTGGCGGCCGTTCCGGACTGTTTAGAATGTTGACAGACACCGGAGAGCCAATCAGCTTCGCTTCGCGAAGTTCCGTTACGCGTCAGGTACGCGAACCGGGGCGCTAACCGGAGCGCTGTCACAGATATATCTGTTTTTTCAAACGTTAATTCCTCAAAATCCACTGGAGCACATATATTGAGACATAGCAAAGGCACGTCGGGCAAACCATATCTACAATTTTGCCAAGTTTCGTGTAAATCAGTTCAGCCGTTCGAGCTAAAAGTGATTCCAACCGCCCTATGGAAAAATGAAAGGGAAAACGCGTTTTGGGACCCCCCTTTTTTCTCTGCCCCCCCTTGACGTGATCAAGCCACTCCGGTGGTGAAACGCGTTATGGCTGACAAAAAATAAATGCAGAAGTTCTTGCACACAGCTTGGGTCCGTGTCTGCTTGTTTTCTGCTTGCTGGAGTTCCATGTGGGAAGCGGTTTTCCTGTGCAGTCACTTGGATATATATATATATATATATATATATATATATATATATATATATATATATATATATATATATATATATATATATATATATATATATGTCTAGCTCCTTGGTTTTGTTAATAGCTGCTTCTATGGTTGTTATGGGGTAACCTCTGGCGAGAAATATCTCCTTACATTCCTGTTGGGCATTGGCTAAATCCATGGGGTTGCTGCAGATCCTTTTGATTCACAGCATTTCCCCGTAGGGTATGCTGTGAATCAGGTGCTTTGGATGGAAGCTACAGTAATGCAGGATAGAATTTCCTGCAGTCTCCTTCCTATATCATTTTGTTTCCAAAGTGTTGTTGACAATATACAATTCTGTGTCTAGGAAACAGATGTTTGTTTTACTGATGGTGCATGTAAACGCTAGGTTTATGGTGTTGGTGTTGAGAATATTAACCCACTCCTGCGCCTCGTTTGCTGTACCATCCCAGACAAAGATTAAATCGTCAATGTACCTATAGTACAACTTTACACTTTTTTCATACCAGTCTGCATGTGTGCCTTTGAGGACCAGCCTCTCCCACCAGCCCATAAAAATACAGGCGTAGCTGGGGGAGAAGCTGGCCCTCATTGCCAGATGTTACCATATCTAACAGCATACGATTATGTTCAGGTGATGTTGTTCTCTTTTGATTTAGAAAAAATCCCAGGGCTCATTGCGATGGTTTATGCAGGTGTATAAAGACAAAACATCTAAAGTCAACAAATGATAATTGGGATTCCATACAAAGTCTTTCGTTTTGCCAAGAAAATCGCTTGTGTCCCTTAGATAAGATTCCAGCCCAGTGACGCAGTCTTGTAAAAAAAAGTCTATGTAGTTCGAGGAGTGTTATAAAAGGCTATGTCTGGTAGAAATAATGGGCCTTCCCGGTGGATTCCGAGCATGCTTGTGTATTTTGGGCACAAAATAAATGTTAGGGATGGTAGGGTAGTCCTTTCTCATATACATCTCTGGTTATCAAACCAGCACTTTTCCCAGCTATCAGTTTCATGTAGAAAGTATTTGCAGTTTCTTTTACTGCCGACGATGTCACTGACCATGTCATGAGTGATGTAATATGTGACATCATCAGCAGTGCATTGGGGTCACGCGAGTTATAATTAGCTGAACTAACTATAACGGGGGAATTTCAAAGGTTTTGTATGAGTGAAATGTCCAGCTAACTATAACATGTGTGAAACCTATGTTTTTTTCAGTGAATTTGCAAAGTTTTTTAAATGCTAATTCCTAACTATAACGTGTGTGTAACCTATTGCTTTTTCTGTGAATTTGCAAGGTTTTTTAAATGCTAATTCCTAATTATAACGTGTGTGAAACCTATGTTTTTTTCTGTGAATTTGCAAGGTTTTGTAAATGCTAGTTCCTAACTATGACGTGTGTGAAACCTGTGTTTTTTTTTGTGAATTTATAAGGTTTTTTCAATGCTAATTCCTAACTATAACGTGTGTGAAATGTATGGTTTTTTCAGTGATTTTACAAAGTTTTTTAAATACTAATTCCTAACTATAACAAGTGTAAAACCTATGTTTTTTTCAGTGAATATGCAGGGTTTTTTAAATGCTAATTCCTAACTATGACGTGTGTGAAACCTATGGTCTTTTAAGTGAATTTCAAAGGTTTTTAAAATGCTAATTTCGGTATCAATTTTTATAGTTTTTATATATTTATGTTTCCACAAACTGACTTTATATGTTGTAATACATTGAATGTATCCTGTAATATGCAACGGCACAGCTACTTTTTATGATTTGGATAGAGTTGAACAGTATAGTCTACATCTTCAATCAACATATAAGCACTCAAATTTGTTATTTCACTTTTTTGTTTTGTTTTTTTTCTAGCGTGCGCGCACCTCGCTATTTTTTTTTAAATAGTTTTTTTGCCCTTTGGGTCCTTCAGGGACCCCCTGAGAAGGCCTAGGGGGTCAGGGAGTCCCTACCCTGCCCTCTTTTCATGTTTTCCACTATTGTTTTTAACTCACTTCTGCCTCGGGGTGCGAGCATATTGCGCGCACCTCGCTGGGTTTTAAAAAAAAAATTAGATGTTTTTTTGCCCTTCGCGGTCCTTCAGGGACCCCCAGAGATTATGGGGGTCTCAGCGAGTCTCTACTCTGCCCCCTTTTCACATTCTCTACTTTTGTTTTTGAGTCACTTCTGCCTCGAGGGTGCGTGCAACGTGCGCGCACCTCGCGTTTTTATTTTAATGTTTTTTTTGCCCTTCAGGGTCCTTCAGGGACCCCATGAGAAGGCCTAGGGGGTCAGGGAGTCTCTTCCCTGCCTCCTTTTCATGTTTTAAAAAGTATTTACAAAAAATCGGGTAAAAGAAAAGTAAAAGTAAAAGTAAAAGCACACGCAAAGACATGTGACTTGAAAACAACACTTTTGATTGGTTTATACTAGTTTCTTTTCCAGAATCTTCAAAAACCCTACCCACTTCCCTCTTTATCTCCTTCACTTTTATGGGAGAAGGATCTTTGCTGATTTGTTCCAGCTTTTTTGGCCAAATGGCAGAGCAACAGCTGGCAGAGCAACAGCACCCACAGGATACATCATCATCTGACTCAAATGTGGAGTTTGTTGAAGAGCAGCCACGTGCTAAGAAGACCAAGGAGGCCTTTATCTGGAAATATTTCACCTTTCCAGAGGGGCAGAAGAAAGAATATGCCCCGAAGATCACCTGCAAAATCTGTGGGAAGTTCACCTGCAAAATCTGTGGTAGTGTGCTTTCTAGAGGAGACCCAAAGAAACACTACTCTTTTAGTATACACACAATGATTAGGCACGTGAAAAATGTGCATCCTATCAACTACGCAAGGGCATCTACCCAAGCCCTTGCAGCGAACCCTCCAGCTGCTGTCCCCAGCACTTCATCTGCAGGACTATCTCCTTAATCGACTGCTCTGAATATCCAGCCACTTTTCGCCAATGTCCACCTCCGATGCAACTTCTGCAATGAGATTCTTTGTTATGGAGAGCAGAGTCTTAACTTAATGGAGCTGAAGATTTCCCAGCACACATGCTCCCACCAATAATTTTTTTCATTTAATAATTTTTGTTCCTGTTGAGCAGTTTTGTGTTACCTGTTTTTTATTTTTGTTCTAAAAAATTCAAAAAAATATATAAAATTGTTACAAAACTACAAAACAACACAAAACAAAAAAAACTAAAAAACTGTTCTTTTCAGAACTAACTTCACCTCTCCAAGAGGAACTATATCTCTTATATACTGTGTCATACTTTTTTGGAATGAATGTGTAGTGTATAAATGAATGACTGAGTGAATGGGAGGAAGGGACTGATGGAATGAGTGAGGAAAGGGTAGTATGGTGAGTGAGGAAAGGGGAGTCAAAGAGTGACTGAAACAATGGGACTAAGGGTAGGAGATTGAGGTAACAGGAGAGAAAGAGTAAGGGAAGGGCAGTAAGGAAAGGAAAGTGAGGGAGGAGGAGTGAGAAAAGGGAGCATGGAACGGAGACAGGGAAGGGGAGTACGAGATGGAGAGGAAGAAGTAGAGCAGAGTAAAGGGAGTGAATGTAAGAGAAGTGGAGTGACGGTGAGGGAAGGGGTATGAGGATGAGAAAAGGGGAGTAAGGGAAAGTGAGAGATGGGGAGTGAGGGAGTGAGAAGTGGAGTGAGGGGATGGAGGGAGTTAGTAAAGGGAAGTGAGAGAAGGGGAGTAAGGAATAGAGTGAGAGAAGGAGAGCGAGGGGGAGTGAGGAAAAAGGAACGGGAAAGTAAAAGGGTGAGAAATACAGACAGGAGGAAGTTGTGAGGGGGAAAGGAAGTGATGGTAAGTGAAGGTCAGTGACAGTTAGGGGAGGAGTATGAGGGTGAGGGAAGATGAATGAGAAACACAATTAAGAGAGAGGGAAATGAGTGAGGAAGAGAGGAGGAGTGATATAAAGAGAGAGGAAAGGAGTTTAAGGGTAAGAGAGAGAGAGTCACAGAATGAGAGAGAGGGATAGCAAGAAACTGAGAAGGAGTGAGGCAGTTAGAGTGAGTGAGACAGAGAGAGAGAGGGAGAGAAACATGGATGAAAAAAAGTGAGTGAGGGAGTGAACGAAGGGGAGTAAGTGAGATGGAGTGAGTAGTGACAAAAGAGGAGTAAAGGAAGGAGAGTGAGGGAAGGGGAATGAGAGAAGCAGAGCGAGGGGGAGTGAGGAAAAGAGAGCAGGAAAGTGAAGGGGTGAGAAATACAGATAGGTTAAAGTGCAGAGGGGGAAAGGGAGTGAAGGTGAGTGAAGGGCAGTGACAGTTAGGGAAGGAGTATGAGGGTGAGGGGAGATGAATGAGAAAGAAGGAACAAACTGCCATTTCATTTCCAGATGCTTACAATGTGGATTGTAGGACATAGCTATATTTTCTGGAGTGAAAGGTATGCAGCAAATAGATGCTTTCTCATCCTTGATTTACCAAATGTGGATATTATGTGGATTGGCCAGAGAGGATAGAGATCACTTGACTCAGAGACTATGGTATGGGTTCTATATACCACAACAATTTGCGTTACAACATGCAAGGCATTTATAGAGGAGACGGAGTACATTTCACAGATGAGGGGAACAGAGTCTTCCTTTGTAACTTTAGGCTTTGCTTCGGTACTAACTTGTAGGTACAAAAAACACTCAATGAACCCAACAGCTCTTTTTAGAGCCAATCAACATATAAATACTCAAACTTGTTATTTAACTGTATTTTTTTGTCTTTTTTTTTCCGGCGTGCACGCAACCTGCGCTCACCTCACGATTTCTTTCATTTTTAAAAAGTTTTTTTTTGCCTTTTGGGGTACTTCAGGGACCCCCTGAGAAGGCCTAGGGGGTCAGGGAGTCTCTACCCTGCCCCCTGTTCCTGTTCTCCACTTTTGTTTTTAGCTCTCTTCTACCTCGTAGTGACAAAATGGCAGCCCCCGCGATAACAAAAAAAAGGTTTTTTGCCCTTCGGGGTCCTTCAGGGACCCCCTGAGAAGGCCTAGGGGGTCAGGGAGTCTCTACCCTGCCACCTTTTCATGTTTTCCACTTTTGTTTTTGGCTCTCTTCTGCCTCAGACACAAAATGGCGGCCAACACTTTCTGGTTTCCACTGATTAGAATGTTGGCAGATGTCTAACAAGAAATCAGAATTCAGCTCTCGCACACCCGAATTGCGCATGGTGCACGCTTATAGATATATGTATTGTTTTCCTTTTATTTTTCCCAGAAACTACTGGAAGGATTTACATCATTTAACCAAAAGTGTGGTCTGCGAATCAGACTCCACCATTTTGCCAAATGTGCTGTAATTCCGTTCAGCGGTTCGGGCTGTAGCCGTGTTAATCGTCCTATGGAAATTAACATGGGGAAAACACGTTTTGGGACCCCCCTTTTTTCTCGGCCCCCGCTTGAAGAATCTTCCCGAGACTTTCAGGGAAGGAACTGAGCGGAGCGGGCCTTCTTCTTTGATAAATTTGCGAAGATGCAACAACCGGCGCCAACGCTATTCCCAATAGAATGTTGCTGATTTCCTATGGAAACTAGGTCCTAACTATAACTACCTACTGGTGACTGCCAGTAGGTAATATATATATATATATATATATATATATATTCACTGAAAAAACCATAAGTTATAGACCATATATAGTTAGGAATTAGCATTTACAAAACCATATTTTACTCACAGAAAACCATTGAAATTTCATATATAGTTAGTTGCCCTAACTATATATCGCGCACCCGCAATCCACTGCTGATGATGTTACATATTACATCATTCATGACATGGTCAGTGACATCACTGATGACATCACTGATGACATCTCAAATGACATCACTGATGACATCTCATTTGACATTACTGATCACATCACTGATGACATCATTCATGTGATAATACGATGAACCTCTTCCGACTCTAATATAACCTTAGATACACTCAGTGTAAACAGACACTCACAGACTGTCACTCATCCATGGAGTTATTCACACACCTAGTCAATCCTGCAAAGAATCAATCACACCTCCATTTCCTCAACTATACAGTTATACACACCTTACTTATTCAAACATATACTAACACATATTTACTCTCCTATACAATCCCTGATACAAGCTCACAATGATATATACATTATGCACAGTTATTTATATATGTCAACTCTCACATGTACTGTGTTTTACATATGTACTTACTTTGACATGTAGCACTGAGATATCCATTCACTCACCAATACACTCATGCACACAGACTACCGCCCATACAGCTGTTTCCACATGCACTTTTGAACCCATACATCTAGTGAATCAACTGCTCACACATCTATGCACAGAGTCATACACCTCCCAGCCACCCACACACACATCCAGTCTCCCATACAAATACTTGGGCAACCAACCAATAACCCATATAGTTACTCAAATAGCTCCTGATCAACACATGCAGCAGTTTACAGAACAACAGACATAATGATGTACAAATTAAGACAGTTTAGTCACTAACTCATGCCCTCAGTGAGACACATTTAATCACTCACTCATACAGTCAGTCATGCACCTACTAAATCCTTCATCCAGACACTTATACATCCACTCATTCTTCAATATGTAAGACATATTTTAACTTTACAGAAACACACAGTCACTGGATGTTGCCATCAGTGATGTCATCAGTGATGTCATTTGAGATGTCATCAGTGATGTCATCAGTGATGTCACTGACCATGTCATAAATGATGTAATATGTGACATCATCAGCAGTGGATTGCGGGTGCGCGATATATAGTTAGGGCAACTAACTATATATGAAATTTCAATGGTTTTGTGTGAGTAAAATATGGTTTTGTAAATGCTAATTCCTAAATATATATGGTCTATAACCTATGGTTTTTTCAGTGAATTTCAATGGTTTTTTAAAAGCTAATATCTGTAGCTGTAAAATGTCTTTTTCTTTAAATCCCAAATTATATTTTATATGTTTATGATTAATTTTTTAAAAAATATTTTTTTGGTTCGCTCCTGGTTCGCGAACCGGGAAGTTTTCCGTTAGCTCAATTTGATGCCGCGACCCGGTCCGCTAACCAGTAAACGTTCCGTTTGCGCAACTACCGCATCAGAAATCAACATCGTGACGCGTCGCGGAAGCGCGACATATCACGTTGTCGCGTAATGCGTCTTATGACGCGCCGCGTTAGCGCTCCCGGAAGTGCTCCGGACCGCGAACCGGAAGCGATCCGGGGCGCGGCGCGCAGCACGTAACGTGAGCGGAACAGGTCATGTGACTTGTTTATAAAACTTTTCATTGGTTCATTTCACTTTTGGTTTCCTAATGATGTAAGACTAGGTCATGTGACCTAAAAATAACACTTTTCATTGGTTTAGAACTATTTTTTTTCCCAAATGATGAAAGCCCCCACCTTTTTTCTCACTCTGACTTTCAACTTTGAGAAAGGAAGACCTATTTTGCTCTGTTTAAAAAATGGCTTCAATAGTAGCTTCAGCTGGTGCACCACCACCACCACCATCTCCTCATAGGAAGAGAGGACCACCTCCACAGTTCCTTGGAAACCCAGAGGAGGAAGAGGATCCAGAAGAGGGGGAGGAAGAAGAGGCACCACGATTTGTCAAAGAGTTACCCCGGGTATCTCATCACAAAAATAGTTTTATCTGGCAGTTTTTTTCTATTCCACCAGGAGAGAAAAAAGTGAATGCACGCTATGCTACGTGCCTTATATGCCAAGATAAATTATCCAGGGGCACTGATAAAAAGTACAGCTATGGAAACTACACGATGCACCGACATATGCAGAGGTGGCATCCATTAAATTATAGCCGGGCAGAGATGCGTTACCTACAAGAGAACCCCCCAACTTCGGTGGCCAGAAAATCTACTGATATTTCTCTCACAGTTGCAGAGGCAAGCGAAACAGTGCCAAATATTCAAAAAAATGTTGTCCATATGAAGCTTACTTGCTTATATTGTGGCACTTTAATTTCATGCGCAAATATGAGTGTGAAATAATTAATTTAGCATTTGAGAAACACCGATGCTCTAAACGCCCCAAGCAATAATTTTTTTTTGTGCTCATGTTGAGCCCTTTTCTATGCCTCTTTTTGTTCTTGCCCTTTGAAAAAAACAAAAAAAACAAAAAAGTGTTCAAAAAATACAAAAAAACAAATAATGTTCAAAAAAGAAAAAAAGATATAAAACAACAAAAACATTAAAAAAAAGCTCTTTTCAGAACTACCTCCCCTTTTTACAAAAATTAGTAGAAAGTGTAACACTCTGGCAAGCTGTTTTATTTTTTAGTTCGCTTTCCGGTTCGCTCGCCGGTTCGGGAACCGGGAGCTAACCCCAATTTAAAAAAAATAAAAATAAAGGAGTAAGTACAAGGGAAGAAAAGAGAGTAATGTTAAAAGAAAGACAGCTATAGGGACTAAACCAGAAATGGTGTTTAATAGATTTATTTACCTAAGAAAAGAAGGAAGAGGATATAATTGTGGAAAACAAAATACATAAAGAAGTGAAAGAATCAAGCATTGAAAATGCAATAGGTTTCACAATGGAAGAGTTTGTTCTTTTGGTTTTGCAAATGGATGAGTGGCGTTGTGTGGATGAGAGGCATTGCGTGGATAATGGGCGTTGTGTGGATTATTGGTGTTGCGTGGATGAGTGGCATTGCGTGGATTAGTGGCATTGTGTGGATGAATTGCGTGTGTGAATGGCGTAGTGTGTGTGAGTGACGTTGTGTGTGTGAGTGGCGTTGTGTGTGTGAGTGGCGTTGCGTGTGTGAATGGCGTTGCGTGTGTGAATGGCGTTGCGTGTGTGAGTGACGTTACTGTGAGGGGGGGGGAAATGCACAAGGCAGACAGGGGAGGGGACGGAGCGGGGACAGTAGAATGAGGATGTAAAGCAGCCGGGGCATTTATAGTGAAGCTAAACTTCACTTCAAAGGTGTGGGAGGAGTACGCCTGAGGAAACAGATGGCGATTTGGTAATGTGCACACGCATTTTAGGTCAATGCACTTGTGTATTGAACCAAAACCCACGGGCACAGCTCCAAATTTGCACATTTAAATAATCTTTGTTTAAAGCTCTATAGTCTGAAGCCCTATAGTAGGTGAATGTGATTGAAATGTAACGAAAAGAGTAGAAAACATTTACCTTATAATTCTTGTTAACTTTTTCAATTCTTTTTTCATACTTTCAATCTGTGAAAGAGAAAACAAACATTTCAAAAATATTAAAACATGTATTTAAAAATTAGAAAAGACAGGGGAAAAGGTTCAAGAACAAACAGTTTTTCAACAACTTTGACATTTACAGAAGCCTCTGCTTCTCTACGTCCCCTACACAGTCCTAAAGATATATATTTTAAACAAACAGTATCTTGATGCTGATGAAGTGAGGCCTATTTTGGAACATGGTGCATCTTTTGCACTGCTGATGTCTCACAATAGTGATGCAATGGCAGCGCAAAAGAGATGTAAAGCCATCATAAAATTGTCTCTAACATTTTAAATGATTGTTTCAGGATGCAAATAAGATGTGTCCTTTCCAGAGGTTTGTTTGAGGTGAGGCCTATTCAGGTTTAAAAAAAAACAGTACCCAGAAGTGCAGCACTGTAAGCCTTAACTTTGACACTTACAGAAGCCTCAGTTTCTCCATATCTACCTCACATTTCTAAATGTATATCATAAGTACAAAAAGTAGAGAATTAATTATACATGTTAAATGGTTTATTTTTGCTGTTCTCAGAATGTATCAAATTTCACAAGAATCAGTGACTTGAAGGTATTCATCATGTAACAGCGGGGAAAAAAAAACACAATCAAAATGATTGTGTTTAAAAAACCCATACAACATAAGAAATCTGAATTCAAACCTCCTTAAAATTAACTTACTTTCCATGACGTCGAAGGATGTCCTATGAATAGCTTACACTCCTTTGTGCTATTAATATTTTCAGCCCGCCACTTTCTGAAAGAAAACCTCCATCGTTTTGAAAAATATGTTACATACGATAAAAGACTTCTCACATTCTACCACATGTTTCCACATGGCCAAATCATGTTAGAGCGATTTACAACTCTTGGAATTCTTGTAAGCAAATCCCGTCACTTTCTATTTTTGCAACTTTCAGAAAGAAAACGTTTAAGATTACTTTCACAATCCTGGACTACTAATATCTTACTCTTCTTGCTCACTCATGTTCTACTTTTCCTATCACACTGATACTGCTTACTATGAAGCAGACTTACTTGCATCAGGTTTATATAGTTGGATTTTTAAAATCATTATAATCAAAATTTTGGACCAATAATCTAGACAGCATTGCAGACTTACATTCCCTCTACTCCATGAACCTCTTGAAATTCCTCAGAGCACATCCCAAGATTCTTTCCCTAAAATTTTGGTTTTAAAAACACCAGGTAAGAATTTTTAAGGTCATACGGCAAATAAGCTGTGTAATGTCCTGATGTTGTTGAAGGACCGTCATGATAGATAATTGCTACAGTTACAAAAGTCCTTCCTGATATTGACAACTGCGAAGCAACACATTTTTTTATTAAAGTTGTCAATTTTGTTCCATCAGGCCTACATCGTTGGAACATTAAAATGACATACTGGCCATATCTTCGTATAAATAATGTTGACATCATTTCAGATTTACATTGGCTACACTCCATGTTGTGATCAGCTGCTTTTACTAGCTTATTAAAGGACACTGATTTACTGTCTGGCAAAGTTAAATATATAAATCTTTCTGAGTCTACACTAGTAGTACTTGATACCCTACAGTTCTCGCAGTCATGCTGCCATTGATAAGAAAGCCCAAACAGGTGATCTACATCTACACCCTCATCTTGCAATACATCAAGCATATACATTAAAAACTCCTGACAATCCTGCTGAATATTTTCAGAGAAGTCTGTTTGACCTGAACATTCGTCTAACAGATAACGAACTTCAGACACACTTTCAACTTTTGTTCTATCAGTGCTACATTTCTCTAACACAGAATTCAACAAACAGCATAAACTTTGTTCCGAATTGATCCAAATCTGTTCTTTTAAAGTCGCTAGTGAAAAGACAACATTAACAACTACATTTGCATAGCAGTTGACACCAGAACTGTTTTCAAATTGAAAACCGACAACATCTTCAACAGAATCCGTTTTCTTTCTGCTTACAATTTTCGGTTCATCGACTTTTGGGCTTTTTGCTACAACCTCCCTACTATTACTGATATTTCTTCATTTCCGGCCTACCACACGTTTCTCAAACAAAGGATATTGAGGCAAATGTGGCGCATACTCTCTTCTTAACCTATTGTATTCCTTAACACAATCTAGATCCGCACAAATGTTTGTGACATCACAGTCAATCAAGTACAATCCCGATAAAGTTCTAACTCGTGACAATGCCACATATGCCATACCCTCCTTGAACACAGAACTGCCAATATTCACCAATGCACTATCTACACTTAAACCTTGCGATTTATGGATTGTCACCGCATATGCCAAGCAAACAGGAAACTGCTTACGGCGAACATATAAGTCTTTAACAAGCAAAAACCTAGCAGAACAACGACCAATTAGCTGTACTTCCTCAATGCCATCAAATTTAATTTTTAAAAATTCAATTCCATCTCTACTTCTGTATTTCTCAAAATCAACAACATTACCCATTGATCCATTTACCAGACCTCTTTCAACATGTAAATTCCTTCTCAAAATGATTCGGCAATTTAAACACACATTCAAAGTCTTTTCAAAACCCGCTGTTTTAGATATTGTCTTCTCTAATGCATCCAATTTTGATTTCAAATTCTCAGACAAAATAATTGTTGATCCCATATGCTCTATTCTGTCAATAGCTTCCAGTTTCACAATCTCTTGCTTTTCTAAATGCAACTTTTTGTTGTTGAAGATGGCACATTCTGCAAGAGTTGGCATCAAACATATTCCGGATTTCTTCTCAGTAATTTTCTGAAAAATATTCTCAGGCACAACGTCTTGTTCTGGATATAAATTTGACAGTAATCGTGCATTTACTGCTTCTTTCCCATGCTCGGTCACTTTTCCAATTCTAATATCTTGTAGAATATTCTTGTAATCTTCATCCTTTGCCTGACGCATATTTTCATGCAGTTCAGCATAATTGAAGTTTAACCATATATTGACGTTGCCAATGCTCCCTAGGCACTTCCTGGTATCTTCATGCGTGAGTATTTTGAACACAGGTTGTCCTTTTACTGGTGTCAGCTGCAGAAGATCTCCGAAAACAATGATGTGTTTGCCACCAAATAACACATCATACTCAGTTTTAAGAACTTCTTGCATTCTCAAATGCACAAACGCAAGCATGACATTGGAAACCATGCTTACTTCGTCAATGATAAGAAGTTTTATTTTCCTCAAGACTCTTGAAACTTCACAACAAACATCTCCAGATAACTTGTGGTATTGTATTTTGTTGTCATGCTCCACTGGCAGCATCAGTAGACGATGCAAAGTAATACCTTTAATGTTATATGCTGCCAGTCCAGTTGGAGCGGTAACAACACAAGACAGCGATGACTCAGTCCTTTCCTGCAAATAACAAGAAATTGCTTTAATGAGGAAACTTTTTCCAGTTCCCGCTTCTCCACTCACGTACAGTCGGACAGGCTTCAACGACGTACATGAGCACTCTTTCTTCTCATGACTTAATCCATGATCAATTTGCTTGGTAACTTCGTCATATATTTTCCTCTGCTCAACGTTGAGTTGTTTTTCCAAGTCTTCTAAGTTAACCGCATCCTCCTGAGCATGTGCCATGGCTCTTTCCACTTCATTCATAGCAGTGGCAGCTTCATTTTCGATAATAGGTCCTCCTAGTGGATCCTGACTCAATGAAACAGAACTCTAACTGTCCTGAGAACTGTCTCTGGCAATCTCGGCTGCAATCGTTGCTTCCTGCTCAATTTCCAAAGTCAACATTTCTTGATATTTGGGAAAAGCAGGACATTCTATGGTCTCCTTGGCGGCAGTGAAAGAGTCTTCGTAACAGAGGAAATCTCCAAGCAGTTCCTCTTCTGCACGCCAAGGCTTGAAAAGTTGCAAAAGTGCTAAATAGAAAAACTCCTTTTTTTCTGGAGATTCGCCACTCAATTTTCGATGGTTTACCAATTGGCATTTTCTTTGCTTGACCAGACATCCCTCACTTCCAATTACAGCATACACTCCTTTCTCAATATCTTCTTTGATGTTCCTCTTGAATATGTAATTTTGTAGAACCTCATACAAACAAACATTCTCAAGGTGACTGCTTCGATTTGGATAATATGTATCCAACATGTTGGTCTTCAAAATGTCGGTACTGTTTGGCTCCTTTTCCGCCAAATACTCAATTTCCCGCACAGGTTTCAGAACTCGATTACGCGTTGCAGCAAGACCAAGACTCGCCCAAACGATACTCCTGGAAAGGGGCGACCACTCGGTCCCCCCGAACATATGGCGGAGTACCACGATCCCCCCGGGAAGCCATCTTGGGCGGGAGGCGCGTCTCGGCTGGTATGCCCGAAGCGGCGTAGCCGGGGCGCGCCTTTTCCCGCCCTAGAGTGGGTTGGCCTAGACACTGACGCGGCTGGCCACGCCCTAGGGGCAGGCAGGGGCGGGTTTACGCCCGCCCTGAAGACGGATAAAAGGAGAAGCAAGATCCGAAGGCATCCTCTTGTTCCTGTGCTCTGAAGCTGCACCTCCTCGCTGCACGTGAGCTCGAGACGGAACGAAGAGCCAATTTTGAGCGTTGTAATCTTTCTTGTTTGTTTTCCAGATACTCTGTTGGAGAATGCCGAAGAAGGCGGGAAAGCGCATGACTACTGACCAGATGCTGCGCGTTCTTATGAAAGAGATGACTGAGTTAAAGAGGCGAATGGATGAAAACGAGGACGGTGGATCGAAACGTCCTTTGGCGGGAGCAGCCCCGGGAGGGAAAAACAAGAGGCCCAGGAGAGGGAGAGCTGTGGAAGACATCCCGGGCCCTAGTGCCCCGCTAGAGGCACCCACCCCCGTGCCGGAGGGAGGGAATCCGATTCCCGTTGTGGTCACCCCCGTGTCCGGGGACGATATGCCGCCTGAGCTGGCAGCACAACTAGCAGCGTGGTTGGGTAAGGATAGTGAGGGCGCCACGGCTGTCGACGCGCAGGTGCTGATGAAGCAACTGCGTGAGTCACGGGAAGCAGCGAAGGTATCCACACCGGCTGCGGTAGTAGAGAAGCCACAGGGGACAGGTTCGGTCGCAGAGACGCCGTCCGGTTCAGGTAAGCGGCCATTGCCGATTGCAAGGGATGAGTCAGCACCTTCTCGTAGGGAGAGGGTGGGTCAGCATGTTCCCTTGGCTATTAAGGAGAAGATATGGGCGGGAGAATATGTAAACATTTTCTCGTTGCTTACTGATCACTATGAAATGGAGCATGTTAAGGGCCAGAAGGATCTCATGCATCCGAGTGTTTGGCGCGCAAAAATGGCCGCCTTTAAGGTGAACGAAAATATTGGCAATTGGGGCAAAGCGTGGGGGGTCTTTACATCGATCTTGGGGGAACGAAGGCCCGATCTACTGCAAGAATTGCCGATTTATCAGTCTCGAATCATGGGGTACTCGGTGTCACATGAGGGTAACCATTGGTTCTGCTATGATAATCTGTTTAGAAAGGCTAAAGAACATGATAAAAGCTTAACTTGGGATTGTTATGATTCTGTGTCTTGGGATAAAATGAAGGAGACTGGTATGTTGAAAGTGCCATTGGTGGGAAGTAACATTGGCGAATCCTACCGCCAGTATGCGGGGACGCCCTTTCGATCAGGTACAGGTACCGACAATTACTCGAGGCCTGCCGGAAATACAGGAAAAAGGGGGGTTTGTTGGAACTTCAACAGGGGAAAATGTACCAGGCCCCAGGGATCGTGCAAATTTAGGCACGAATGTAGTGGGTGTGGGCAATCATCCCATCCTGAGTCCACGTGCAGAGCCAAAACGGGTGATAACGGGGGTAGAGGAGGCGCCAAACAGGTCTAATATAGTCCGAGGGGCGCCTTTGCCTACCCCGATTGATACCTTGGCGATGATTCCTTGGCTCAGTGAATACCCGGATCGTACTTCTGCTGGGGTGTTGCGGAACGGGTTTTCTTATGGTTTCCGCATCCCAGTGGGGGACTTTCAAGGTGCAGCGAAATGTAGAAATCAGCTATCGGTCCTGCAGCATACGACCGTGGTACAGGATAAGATCAGGAAAGAGGTGACTCGAGGTCGAGTCGCCGGTCCGTTTAGTGTACCACCGGTTCTTAACTTTGTTTGTTCTCCCTTAGGTGTGGTCCCAAAGAAGGACCCGGGTGAGTTTCGGCTGATACACAATTTGTCAGCCCCACGTGGTCTTTCCGTAAACGAAGCGATAGACCCGGAAGTGTGTTCGGTGCGGTACGCATCCTTCGATGAGGCCGTAGCCATTTTGAATCGCCTGGGGCCCGGGGCGCTGATGGCAAAATCTGATATCGAGTCAGCGTTCCGGTTGCTCCCGGTACATCCAGACGATCAGCGTCTCCTAGGTTTCATGTTTCAGGGTCATTATTACATGGATAGGTGTATGCCGATGGGGTGCTCTATATCTTGTGCCTATTTCGAAAAATTCAGTACTTTCCTACAATGGGTCTTCACAAGGAAGACGGGTTTCCAAAATGTGATGCATTACCTTGATGATTTTTTGTTCCTGGGGGCGGCCGGGGATCCGGAATGTGGGCAGGCTTTGGCTCAATTTTGTGTTTTAATGAATCAGTTTGGCGTGCCATTGGCACCAGGTAAGACTGTGGGGCCTTCCACTTGCCTCGAGTTTTTGGGGATCGAGTTGGATTCCGAGGAAGGGTGTTTTCGTTTACCTGCCGAAAAAGTGTCAAAGTTCAGGACATCCCTGCAAATATGTATAAATGGATCCAAGGTTAAGCTGCATCAGTTACAGCAGCTAGTTGGCCAGTTGAATTTTGCCCTGAGGGTTATACCAATGGCCCGCCCCTTTTCTCGTTCAATTGCTCAAACCATGGTCGGCCTGAAGGAGGGCCATCATCGCACGAGGCTCTCGGCTGAGGTCCGCCAGGACATGCGCATTTGGTTGGCATTCCTGGCGGATTTTAATGGTCGAGTCGTCTGGAATAAACCGGCCGTGTCCTCTGATGAGCTGGGGCTGTGGACGGATTCGGCAGGGAGTATAGGTTTTGGTGCCATCTTCGGCACAAGATGGTCTGCACAAAAGTGGCCGACATGGTGGCATGACAGTGGGCTGACAAGTAACATTGCTTTCCTGGAACTTTTCCCCATTTTAGTAGCCCTGAAAACTTGGCCCGAAGGGTTCAGGGATCACTCTGTGGTATTCTGGTCTGACAATATGACCGTGGTCGAGTGTATCAATAGCCAGGCAGCACGATGCAAGTGGATTTTGAGACTCCTCAAAGAGATTGTTTTACTGTGTATGCAATTGAATGTGTTATTCAAAGCAAGACATGTCCCAGGGGTAATGAACCAGGCAGCTGATGCACTGTCTCGTTTTCGTATGCAGGCTTTCTGGGGTTTTCTTCCCACAGCGGACCCGGAGCCGGCACCCTTTCCCGAAGCTCTCTGGTCTCTCGGTGCCCCGAACTTCGTAACCTCGTGGGAGAGAGTTTAGCACCCAGGACGAGGAAGGCATATGAAGGGGCGTTCCGGTCCTATTTGGCCTTTTTGGGGACTGATAGAGAGGAGCTTTGGGGCCAGGAAGAGTGGGTGGTGAATTTTCTGATGTCCTTACATCGGGTCGGGAAATCGGTGGCCACGGCTCAGAGGCATCGGGCTGCCATTTCCTTTGTTGCTAGGGCCCACGGGATCCTTGACCCGACAGCGTCTTTCGTTGTACAGAAAGCGCTACGAGGGTGGCAACGCCTTGAGGGTCGCAGAGTAGATGAAAGGCGCCCGATAGGTTTAGATAGGCTGGCCCAGTTGCTATCCAGACTCCCTGCTACGTGTTCATCTCAGTTTGAGACGGTGTTATTCCGAGCTGCTTTTACGCTGGCATTCCATGGGGCTATGCGGGTAAGCGAACTAGTGGCGAGGAACAAGCAGGATGTGACAGGAGGATTGTGCCTGGAGCACGTCCAGATCAGAGGGGAGATGATGACGGTCTCGTTTGTCAGGTCCAAAACGGATCAAAGTGGGATGGGTGACTGCATAATCATACGCAGGATTCCCGGGTCCTCCATGTGCCCGGTAAGGTATCTAGAAGATTTTTTAACACGAAGGGTGGCATCATGGGGGGGGACCTTGTTGAGACACGCTGACGCCACCCCACTGACAAAGTTTCAGTTTCAGCGGGTGCTTGCGATGTCGATTGCCGCTGCGGGCTTGAACCCGGGCGAGTTTGGGACCCATTCCTTTCGGATAGGGGCTGCTACAGAAGCTACAGCCAGGGGTCTGGATGTGGAACAAGTTAAACGGGTGGGGCGTTGGTCCTCCAATTGTTATAAAAGGTATGTGCGTTTGCACATGTTGTGAAGCTGTAACAATGTACTCACGCTTCTTGTTTTTGTTTGGTTTTCAGTTGCGCAAGCCTACGAGGCGGGGCGGACTTTGCAGTCGACCCAACACCGGGCCAGCGGTCAGACATCACCGGCTGTGAAAAAGGAGGTGTGGGTCGTGGGCCACTCATACGTGAGACGTGCCGCAGACGTATTCAAGGCAGGTGATATGATTCACGTAGCTGGGGAATACGGGTACAGTGTGTCCTTCTACGGAAGAGGCGGTCTCTGTATTGACCAGTTTCAATCATTTTTTGAGGGTTTGCTAGGGCGGACGAGGTCACCGCCGTCTGTAGTCATAGTACATCTTGGGGGTAATGATTTGGTCACCACTGGTAGACGACTTCTCCTTGAGGCGATGCTTTCCACTGTAAGTTGGTTAGCGAGGAGAGTTCCAGGGTGCACAATTGCATGGTCCCATATGATCCCACGAAAAGTGTGGCGGGGGGCTATTTCGGTTCCTGCTTTAAATCATTCTGTTAGAAAGCTTAATAATAAAGTGAGTAGGTTGTTCCGTTCCAAGACTCTGCATTCTATTTCACATGGGTGTATTAATGATGACAGTATGTATGTGGGGGATGGAGTGCATTTGTCTCGGGTGGGGAATGAGTTACTCATAGGAGACTTCTTAGCATGGCTAAAAACGTTACACCATGACCTTTAGGTAGGAGTGTTGTGGGGGGTCCGGATAGCCGGTCAACTATCCGGCCTGTGGCGGTAAGGTCATGATCGGTGAGCACTAATTGGAAGATCCCTATGAGTGGGCGTCACCCAGCACGGATGGGAGCGCTCGGGGGAGGTGGCCATTGGCCCCTCAACGGGGAGGCGGTCCCTTCTAAGGATGGGTCGCCGAAAGAAAAGGAAAGGCGGTCAAGGCCCCTTCCTGGGTAGGAGGGGTTACAGCCCCCTCCTGGGGAATTTCCCGGGGCCAGGACGTCTGCGACGGCAGATGTGGTAAGTTGTGTGGGGTTTGGGGGGGGGTCTACGCTACCTTCTAGATACCTCACACGAGTCCTCGAACGACCTCTAAGTGGCGTCGAGTTTTATTGGGGCCCCCGTCAAGTCAAGGGAAATTGGTAATTGCACTTGAGGTACGCCTCTGGGCCGCCCCTCACAAGTGAGGGCGATATTTCTGGGTTAGGGATCTTGACACCGGTTACGACCTTGCCGTTGGCCCTTAAACGTTAGGATGTACAATTTCAAAATTTCAAGTAAATGTTTTGTAGGATGTTAGTTCGGCTAGGAGAACCTTTGTATTAGAGAATCTGTTAAGGTTAGCCAAACATCGCAATGTGGTAATGAAATTGTACATAATATGAAACTGTTTATTTAATGTTTTAATTTTGTTTCATATTTTAATAAATACGGCCGGGAGGGTTACTCCCTCCCGTCTTCCAAAGACTTCAGAACTGTTTCCGGTTTCCCATCCTTGGGGATTGTGTTGAGAGGGGGTGGCGGGTATCTCAGCCATATGGAAAGGGGCGACCACTCGGTCCCCCCGAACGTATGGCGGAGTACCACGATCCCCCCGGGAAGCCATCTTGGGCGGGAGGCGCGTCTCGGCTGGTATGCCCGAAGCGGCGTAGCCGGGGCGCGCCTTTTCCCGCCCTAGAGTGGGTTGGCCTAGACACTGACGCGGCTGGCCACGCCCTAGGGGCAGGCAGGGGCGGGTTTACGCCCGCCCTGAAGACGGATAAAAGGAGAAGCAAGATCCGAAGGCATCCTCTTGTTCCTGTGCTCTGAAGCTGCACCTCCTCGCTGCACGTGAGCTCGAGACGGAACGAAGAGCCAATTTTGACCCACCCACCAGCCCCTGAGGACAGCAAGTGGTTTTTGAATAAAGTTGATGGATAACTCTGATTTTCGTTTACAGGTTGTGGTATTATCGTGATGAATTTGAGTATGTAATAAAGAATGGTCAATTTGTGTTACGTTTCGTAAATTAGGAAATTCTGCTTTAAGTGTTCATTGGTAAGCATGCTTTTAATAAAAATGTAGTTACTACGGTCTTTTTAGTTTAGTCATTTAGTTAGCATTGTCGTATTTATTTTGGTCGGGCGGTAAGGTCATGATCGGTGAGCACTAATTGGAAGATCCCTATGAGTGGGCGTCACCCAGCACGGATGGGAGCGCTCGGGGGAGGTGGCCATTGGCCCCTCAACGGGGAGGCAGTCCCTTCTAAGGATGGGTCGCCGAAAGAAAAGGAAAGGCGGTCAAGGCCCCTTCCTGGGAAGGAGGGGTTACAGCCCCCTCCTGGGGAATTTCCCGGGGCCAGGACGTCTGCGACGGCAGATGTGGTAAGTTGTGTGGGGTTTGGGGGGGGGTCTACGCTACCTTCTAGATACCTCACACGAGTCCTCGAACGACCTCTAAGTGGCGTCGAGTTTTATTGGGGCCCCCGTCAAGTCAAGGGAAATTGGTAATTGCACTTGAGGTACGCCTCTGGGCCGCCCCTCACAAGTGAGGGCGATATTTCTGGGTTAGGGATCTTGACACCGGTTACGACCTTGCCGTTGGCCCTTAAACGTTAGGATGTACAATTTCAAAATTTCAAGTAAATGTTTTGTAGGATGTTAGTTCGGCTAGGAGAACCTTTGTATTAGAGAATCTGTTAAGGTTAGCCAAACATCGCAATGTGGTAATGAAATTGTACATAATATGAAACTGTTTATTTAATGTTTTAATTTTGTTTCATATTTTAATAAATACGGCCGGGAGGGTTACTCCCTCCCGTCTTCCAAAGACTTCAGAACTGTTTCCGGTTTCCCATCCTTGGGGATTGTGTTGAGAGGGGGTGGCGGGTATCTCAGCCATATGGATTTGGCATAAAGACTTGCTGAAGACAACCGGTCAGAACATTCGTAAGCTCCAATTTACTCGATGCGACAACATCTTCAGACTGAAACTGTACAACTTCTTACTGAGGCTCTTTTCATGGGAAATGTCCTCCCACATATCCTTCAATTCTGTCTTTTCTTTTTTGGTGATGTAAGATGTCACATACCGAGCCACAGCCATACAGTTGTCAGCCACGAACTGTATATCCATGTTAGCATTCCACATGGACAAAATCACTGGGTTGTAGTCGTTGATGTACTTGGACTCTTCGTTCCTTTTCAAATTGTATGTATTTTTGGGTGATTTCCTCGTCACATTATGTCGCAGAGAAGACATCAAACTGTTCACTCTTCCTTTAGAAATCACCGGTCGTGGAAAGTTGAAACGACATTTGGTGTAGAACTTGTCCTTGTTTCTGAATTTACGACGACAGTACTTTCCACAACGATGGCTTTAGAAACGTAGAACTTGTTCTCTTAGGCTTTTCTTCTTGCGTTTGGAACAGCACACGTAGAATACTGTTCTATGAAACTCATCACTAAGTCATCCGGATCTGTTCCAAATTTAGGTGCATCCTTGATCCACAGCAGCATATGTATATGAGGAGCACCTCTTGCTTGGTACTCCTTTCTCCAGAAGAAATCCAACACCTCTCCAAGAGGTGGATTCTTCTTATTCATGATGAAAGACATCATAGCTTCAAATCTATGATTGAAGTACCTGCACACATTCACTGGATCCAAAGAACACAGTTCTCCGTGTGTCTTGAATTCAATGTTTTCAATGTTTCCATTTGCCTCTCGTAGAAATTCAAGTAAGTCTTCCCAGCCATACTCGGCACAGCTCAGAGTGAGGAACCATGTCGGAGTTCCTAAGTTCCTCAGCATACATTTTAAATCACCATGACGACGGTACCAGTACTCATTAGTACCACGCTGACACGCCATGAGATTAATTAGGTGAGAATCCAAAATACTGTCTTGGACATTGACTTTATGCATAAAGTCACTTGCCGAGATGTTTCGCATCTGTATACCACTTTTCAAGATGTGGTTCACTGCATATGACAGTCCAGACAGATCGCTTTCAAACAGGAGATGAAACAAATAGGGAATGCATTGACGAAACCTAGGATCTTCTGCATACAATCGTAAAGTCCGGTATTCAGAAGCAGGAATTTGATGAGGTCGCTAATCATATCTTCCTCCTTGACCTGTTGGAAATAGCTGTGGGAAACACCGAGCTTCCAAACTTTCCCCCCAAACACTGATTGGACTCCCTTTGGCTTGTTTCATTTGAAACAACTCAATAGCATTCCCCATGACTTCCTTGGAATGCAAAGGATGAACACTATAATGTTCATATATTTGGTCACTTTTAGAGGCTTCTACTTTCTCAATTTGGCCAGCACACAAATCGCTATCCTCTTCATCACTTAGTTCCTCTTCTGCAACATATACATTCTTATAGTACTTATTATTTTTTTTCAAATACAATGTTGCCTTTTTGACTTTCCTAACATCCACTAAATCTTGCCATATTTTCTTATTCTTTGTCGGAACCCCATTAACTAAGATAACCAGAGGTTCCTCTTCCACTTTTTCTACTCCAATTGTGTTAATGTTTTTGTTCAAATCTAGAGGCAAATAAACAACTCTTCCCTTTAATCCTCTCTGTAAATCTGATGGAGGCAACTTCCCTGTCTTTGGCTCCATTCTTACAATAGCCTGAAAGGGATGGATACTTTGAATCAAAATGGATTCATAAGTATTTAAATCCTTCAATTCAGAAGGAATCTCAACCAATTCCAGATTATTATGAACCGCCCTAGCAGGCATCTGGTTTTGGTTTAATTTGTTACAACAATAAGTACACACACGTTGATCCGATCCCAAATCAAAACAATTTTCTAACATCAAGTATGTTGCAAAATCCTTCCATTCACTATTATTTTCCCTCTCACTTTTTGCATATAAATCCACTAACTTAATCTGATTCTTATAATAAGTGCGTCGACAACACACACAAGTGAAATTAGGCCTCTCACTTGATTTCACCTGAAACGTGGCAATTTCCTTCTGAAAATTATCTGTACTGGAAACCTGTACATTATCTTCAACATTACCCTCTACTTCTGGGTCAATTTGAACATTCTCATCTTTACTTCCAAAGTAACAAAACTCAATTTCTTCACAAATATTCTTGACATCTATTTCAGAACCATGCAAAAGAGCAGCACATAATTGTTTAAGCATAATTGCTGGACTCTTAGCATAATACAACATTCTGACTAATTTCCTCACTTTATTATGATGCACTGCTAGCATCCTGAAATGATGAAAAACACTCTGGCATACTCTCCTGGAAAGACAAGCCAGTGAATGACCACGCAAACCTGTCACTTCTCTCACTCTGCAAGGATCTAATTCTTGCAACAACTTCATTTTCTGCTTCAAACTTTTCTTATTAAATGTCCGTACAAAATCACAAAGCAAATTGATGGAATCCTGTCGCACACTGCAAATAGAACTACACTTCCAAATGTACACAGGACCTTTAGGACGTCTTTCTAAAACCTCATTACCTAACACCTCTTCTATCTCTGTTTTTCTTTCTTTTTCAACTGGACAACCATCCTTCACTTCATAAGCTCGACCACTGGTGTCAACTGCAAGCACCAAATCATTATCCTGAAAATAACTCTCCTCATTAAAAATGCCTCACAACTTGAACTATGCATCCATTCTCCGGAAAAAACTTCACAAAAATTACTTCGATTAACTACTCTCTTCCATCTACTATTTGATTTGAAATCAGAAATTACCTTGTTTAGTTTCCTAATTCTATTGATTACCAAAATAAATAACTTTCGCTTAATTTCGAAAGCATGATCAATAATTTTCTCTACATTTTTCTTTTTCTTATAAAATGCCACTTTCTGTTGGCCTTTCTTAATATTTTTTAATAAATTAACTATTATCCTGTTGCGGAACATTCGTTTTCGAATGTCCCTAAACTGTTGTTTCCTTCTACTATCATGCACAGAGTTATCTCTTGCTCTAGCAGTAACATTATTGATTGGTCTTTCCTTTCCGTTTAAATTGCTTCTCTTTTTCTGGACTGAAACATTTTCTGTAGAAATACTTTTTTTACTACAAATATTTCTTATGAATGATTTCGTGGTCTTACCCGGAGCTTTCTTGGTGATTTGACAAGTTTTTTTGGGAGAGGACTGCTGCAGTAATAGCTGAACTTGCTGTCTTTGACGTTTTCTAGCCTTTCTAATTCGATTCTTAGTTGGCATTTTCAAATTTGGAAATGATCTGCAGTTGAATCTGTGATAAAATATAATAAAAAATGTTATTTACCACTATTATAAACAAAATAGGGTGGGAGGGGGCCTACAGGGAATTTAAAGACCTAGCAGTGACATGTTCCCTAACAGACTAAAGACACAAATAATGTCACCGGGTCTAAAGAAAGATTGTGGTACTATTAACGGTATGTGAGAGTACTTACATCTATGTGTTTGTAAGATTGGGTGGGCACCTTGTGATCCTTAACAGGGATCCCATCATATGACCTCCCCATCGGCTTAGAGGAAGGCGGCGAGGTACCGACGGACAGAGCGGTGCTTCCCTCGTGTCCTGAGCCGTTGCCAGGCGAGGCGCAGCCTTCCACTTTGTCTATAATGTGACATACAACAACTGCAGAATCAGATGACACCTAAAGGATCCAGGTGATCTCTATTAAGGTCGCAGATTAATATTTGTAGTCACTTCTTAATAATATTTTTCACCATTGCAGTAGCTTAAGTAAAGATAGGTCCTGATGAATGCAATGGACTCTTTGGTCCACTAATTGCAGAAACATGTTGACCATTACATCTGGGTGAATATTTGTTTAATTTACCCCACTGCTTTTTAACATTGGTGGAGTAGGCAAAACACGGAATAAAATAATTTTTTTGCCCCTCACCCAATTTTAGCTTCACTTTTCACTTTCACTGAATGCACTGCACACTCAGTCACTCTCACTCCAGTCTCCAGCTTCAAATTAGCCTGTGTGACTTAGACCATCAAGGACGGCATCGGTAACATCAGAGGTTCAACATCTCCTCCACTGTGCCGACTCCTAAAAAATGGCTATACAGGAATCCCAAATGATGAAGGGCGGTTCCGAGTGGTGACTGATGGGAACCCTGTTAAGGATCACAAGGTGCCCACCCAATCTTACAAACACATAGATGTAAGTACTCTCACATACCGTTAATAGTACCACAATCTTTCTTTAGACCCGGTGACATTATTTGTGTCATTAACCACTATTACCAAACAGTAAATGAATAACAGTCATCAAAAACTTTACACCCTACTTATTATTTAACATAGCAAATCTTTTGCACCACCACTGCGTCACAAAAGTGACGCACAGTGGTACAAAACAGGCATACACCTATCATAAATCTCTCCCTAACATTTTAAATGATTGATTCAGGATGACGATAAGGTGTGGCCTATCCAGAGGTTTGTTTGGGCCCAGATCTTTGGACTGGGGTGAATGTGTGACATTGATCCACATTCGGTCCATCACCTGTTTTGTTTGTTTGAGGTGAGGCCTACTCACAGTTGCAGATGAGATTTTCGCTTGTTGAAGAATACAAAGGAGATAATACATGTGAAGGCCTACCAATGAAGTAAGTCATGTCCACTTCACTCTTGAACAAAGGGCAGACCTCTTTTGAATCTGTGGTCAGACCTAAACTTCATCTGCACAATGTCATTCATAAACTTAGGACACACTAGTGATGTAATTGAAAAATGTGGAGTTTCTTTTCCTCATTTCAGAATTACATCACCTATGTTTCCTCATTGACTTAAAATGTCCTTAAGACACATGGAAGCATTTTTTGATTGCCCTTGCACCATTTTTGGGTCATTTTTAACATGGCTATGTAACTCCCATAATCAAAAACTAAATTTGCCAAGCACAGGTGGGAGCATATTTACAAGAAACTTGCCCCATGGAGAAAGCTCTTCAATTAAAATGGGAAAAATAACATCATAGACACTCAAATGCCTTATAAATATGCCCCAAACAACCTATGAAGCTCTAGCAGTACATATCCAGAAATGTAATTGTTTTCAAAAATCGTTTATAAACAGAACATATAAATCAATTGTATACCTACATTCAAGAGGAAATGACTAAAAATGTCCTTAAGACACATGAAAGCGTTTTTTTGATTGCCCTTGCACCATTTTTGGGTCATTTTTAACATGGCTATGTAACTCCCATAATCAAAATCTAAATTTGCCAAGCACATGTGAGAGCATATTTACAAGAAACTTGCCCCATGGAGAAAGCTCTTCAAGTAAAATGAGAAAAATAACATCATAGACACTCAAATGCCTTATAAATATGGCCCAAACAACCTATGAAGCTCTAGCAGTACATATCCAGAAATGTAATTGTTTTCAAAAATCGTTTTTAAACACAACATATCTGTTTAAGCTTACATGAGAGACCATGGAATGGGCTCCATGTACAACAATAACTTGCGTTACTGCATGCAAGATTTTTACACAGAATATGCAATTACAATTTCTCAAAGAAACAAAATCTATTTGTATATCACTTGAGACAAAGCATCATTTTAAAAACACAGCTTTCTTCATCATTTTCTCCTTAAATCATACTATTCTCTATCTAAATTAAATAAATCTTTTCTCACCTTAGCAAATACTTTTTGAGTTTCAAAACAGTCTCAGAAATACACCAAATTGTCTTCAGCAGAACAAAGAGTATGCACTCCAGAGGCTGCAGCTATAGAAAGCACAGAAATGCTGATATTCATTACACATATCTCTCATATTAGCCAATCATAACTCTTCCCTCACTTTTTTCAAATCAAAACCCTTCCCCCCTCTGTCCTCTCTGCCTTTTTTGCTTAGCAACCACCTCCTGAAAGACCTCTGATGTTTGCAAGTTCACACAACAATGTTTCAATTGAACTCTGAACTCTCAGTGCACCTGCGTATCCAGTGCAATCTTTCATTAAATGTTTTTTCCTTGACCATTCAAATTACATCTTTCAAAGAACACATCCATGCACCCTAACTTTCTGTTTTCAGAAATGGAAATCCACCAATCACTGCTAATGAATCATTAGCACTGAAACTCCACAGTTTTTTTTCTTTACAAACTCCTACTGTTTCAACTGCCCTTTCATTACCACACTTCATCTGACTGCAGCACAACCTTCTCTCACCATGTTTTATGTCTGGATTGTTGGACATAGTTACATCTACTGGGCTCAAAGGTATGCTGAGAACAGAAATTTACCTAACCTCAATTTACAAGATGTGGAAATTAAGTGGTTGGGCCAAAGAGGAGTAAAATGTCACCAATTGATACCATTGGTGAAAACCTTTATGCATTTGCCAAAACCTGACCTGTTAATTGTGCACTGTGGAGGTAATGATTTGGGCACTTTGACTGGGGTAGGTCTGGAAATGCTTTTAAAGGACACCTTTGAGCAATTAATGGCACTTTTTCCTCAAACTGCCTTGGTATATTCAAATATATGCCAAAGACAGAAATGGAGGTGGTCCAACCAATTTTGTCCACAAATTGAGAAGTCGAGGAAGCATGTAAACAAATCTGTTTCAGCTTACATGAGAGACCATGGAATGGGCTCCATGTACAACAATAACTTGCGTTACTGCATGCAAGATATCTACAGAGGAGATGGAGTTCACTACTCAGATGAGGGCAACAGAATTTTCATTTTGAATTTAAGACTGTGCATTGGTACCTACTTATAAGTACCTAAATGTACCATAAACCCAAAAGCTCTTCTCAGAGCTACCCTACATCTGATCACTCACAATTATTATTTTACTCTAACTTTTTTCTCTAATTTTCAACAAACTACGCTCCCCGGAGCGCTACCCGGTCCGCGAACCGGAAGCTAACTGCGCAAAATTTCTAAAAAAAAATGTTTTTTTCCCGCACATATGGGCCTCCTCAGCCACCCTCAGAAAACCTAGGGGGTCAAGATACGTCTACCGTGCCCCCTTCTACCCATTCTGAACATTATTTGCCCTCCATCTTGTATCTTAATTCGATCAAAACACAAAATGGTGGACTCCCGTAACGCTGCTGGTTCGCGAACCGGACCGCTTCCCGGGAAGCGGTCCAAAAAAAAAGGTGGGAAAGTAATTTACAGAAAAACGACTAGAGACACTCTCACCAAATATAGATTAGCTCATACTACATAACAATCCCTTTCATTTTCACAAATTTGATTGAAATTCCATTTAGCCATTTAGCCTGTAGACCTCTCTAAATACTGTGAGGTAAATTACTTCACAAAACACATCTGAAGTGTTGGAATTGACAACCAATGAAAATGTTACTTTCATTTTCTACTTTTATTACCTGACATTTGATTGGTTATATACCTGAATATATATAAAGGAAGAGAAGGAAACACAGCCATTTTGACTACTACTTCTTGTTGTACATTTCAATTGAATTTTCACTAAACACTTCAACTTCTTTGTAAAGGTAAGTTGTTATTTTTAAAACTGAAGTATATTGTGCACTATAAGTTAATATGGTAAACATTTTCTGATAGTTATATACTATCCCTCTGTAGTAGTTATAGATTTAGATAGACTTCTCTGTTATAGTTATGGATGGAGTTAGGCTTCTCTTGTATAATTATGAATTTACTTACGTTAAATCACATACACTTTTTTTATATTCCTACTTCCACTCTGATACTATACACTGCCCAAAGATAAATTCACTGATAAAAACTGCTTATCTAAAATTAATCCCAACAGTGCCCTATCTCTACTAATATATATTTTTTTATCCAAATTTCAGGCAAAATGGAAGGCGAACACAAAGTTGAATTTCAAATTGTCCTGCAAGAGAGCAGCCAAGAAATAATTGATCCAAATTACATTGAATTTATGGATGAAACTTGGGACCAAGAACTACTGCAATGTGTGCAAGCGGTAGATGACCTCCTTCAAAATGAGGACATTTTACACCCTCAGAAATTACAAACTATGTTCAATGAAAATAATGACATTTCAGACAGTGAAATGTTAGAAAGTTTATTAAATTATGAAACACAATCACAATAATAAATAATTGCTTAAAAAATAAAGAAATTAAAAAAATAATCAACAAAACCAACAATCAATTAACATACAGTATTTGAAAAGTCTATCATTCTTTTTTCCTTATAGTACGCTCCCCAGAACGCTTCCCGGTTCGCGAACCGGGAGCTTCCCACGCACTGCGGGGCTCTTTTAAAACCTCCACATAAAACCTAGGGGGTCAAGGAGGATCTACTATGCCCCCTTATGGTAATTTCCCCCTTTGTTTTGGCCTCCTCTTGTCTCTCGATCCTACCGAGAGACAAGATGGCGGCCGCTCCGGACTGTTTAGAATGTTGACAGACACCGAACAGCCAATCAGCTTCGCTTCGCGAAGTTCCGTTTCGCGTCAAGTACGCGAACCGGAGCGCTAACCGGAGCGCTGTCACAGATATATATCTTTTTTTGAACGTTAATTTCTCAAATTCCACTGGAACACATATATTGAGACCTAGCAAAGGCACATCGGGCTAACAGTCCCTACAATTTTGCCAAGTTTCGTGCAAATCCATTCAGCCGTTCGGGCTAAAAGTGAGGCCAACCGCACTATGGAAATTAACATGGGAAAAACGAGTTTTGGGACCCCCCTTTTTCTCGGCCCCCCCTTGACGAACCCCTCCTCAACTTTCAGGGGTTGCTCAGAAACAAAATGTGCCATTTTCCTGAAAATTTCAGCCGATTCCGTCCACAAACGCCAAAGTTATTAGACATAGAATTTTCAAAAATCCCATAGGGAAAAAATCCTAACTATATATACCTACTGGCGACCGCCAGTAGGTAATATATATATATATATATATATATATATATATATATATATATATATATATATATATATATATATATATATATATATATTCACTGAAAAAACCATAGGTTATAGACCATATATAGTTAGGAATTCGCATTTACAAAACCTTATTTTACTCACACAAAACCATTGAAATTCCATATATAGTTAGTTGCACTAACTATATATCGCGCACCCGCAATCCACTGCTGATGATGTCACATATTACATCATTCATGACATGGTCAGTGACATCACTGATGACATCACTGATGACATCTCAAATGACATCACTGATGACATCACTGATGACATCTCATTTGACATTACTGATCACATCACTGATGATATCATTCATGTGATAATACGATGAACCTCTTCAGACTCTAATATAACCTTAGATACAATCAGTGTAAATAGACACTCACAGACTGTCACTCATCCATGGAGTTACTCACACACCTAGTCAGTCATGCAAAGAATCAATCACACCTCCATTTCCTCAACTATACAGTTATACAAACTTTACTTATTCAAACATATACTAACACATATTTACTCTCTTATACAATCCCTCATACAATTTCACAATGATCCATACAGCCACTCACACATTCACTGGCTCGTATGCACAGTTATTTATATATGTCAACTCTCACATGTACTGTGTTTTACATATGTACTTACTTTGACATGTAGCACTGAGATATCCATTCACTCACCAATACACTCATGCACACAGTCAACCGCCCATACAGCTGTTTCCACATGCACTTTTGAAACCATACATCTAGTGAATCAACTGCTCACACATCTATGCACAGAGTCATACACCTCCCAGCCACCCACACACACACTCAGTTTCCCATTCAAATACTTGGGCAACCAATCAATAACCCATATAGTTACTCATATAGCTACTTATCAACACATGCAACAGTTTACAGAACAACAGACATAATGATGCACAAATTAAGACAGTTTAGTCACTAACCCATGCACTCAGTGAGACACATTTAATCACTCACTCATACAGTCAGTCATGCACCTACTAAATCCTTCATCCAGACACTTATACATCCACTCATTCTTCAATATGTAAGACATATTTTAACTTTACAGAAACATACAGTCACTGGATGTTGTCATCAGTGATGTCATCAGTGATGTCATTTGAGATGTCATCAGTGATGTCACTGACCATGTCATGAATGATGTAATATGTGACATCATCAGCAGTGGATTGCGGGTGCGCGATATATAGTTAGTGCAACTAACTATATATGGAATTTCAATGGTTTTGTGTGAGTAAAATAAGGTTTTGTAAATGCGAATTCCTAACTATATATGGTCTATAACCTATGGTTTTTTCAGTGAATTTTCAAGGTTTTGTAAATGCTATTTCCTAACTATATATGGTCTATAACCTATGGTTTTTTCAGTGAATTTTCAAGGTTGTGTAAATGCTAATTCCTAACTATATATGGTCTATAGCCTTTATTAGCTGACGAGATAAGTCTGAGACCCATAGCCTTTTGGCGTAGGCTGTGGAGCAGCAACGATCTCGCCGACTATAGGGCGGAACTGGTCGAAATACTGAATCATCCCAAGGCGCTTAGCATTCCCTGGATTAAAAATATTCAAGTTACCTGTCTCGAACTGGGGCTCCCCGATTTGTGGACTGAGCCGGCGATTGTAGCATCAAACATCTCTAAGAGGTCCCTGGCGAATTTGCACCACGAACACAAACGGGCAAGGGCCCAAGCTACACAGCCAGATGGGTCCCTATCATCTGTGTTCCTGCAAAGCAAGGATCTCTATAGATTTGAGAAAGCATTGGATCCTATCTATCCCATACTTGCTAGGAAGCTGTTTCTCCAATGGAGATACGGCACATTGCCTTTTCGGTCCTTTACAAGCTCCTGGTCATCGCCTTCCTCCACAAAGTACTGTCCTGTTTGAGCTGACAAAGAGGAAAACGACTTGCACGTGGCCTTCTTTTGCCCAGCCTACAAGGCAGCTAGAAAATACTGGCTCCTCCCTCTGATAAGGAATTTGGGTGGCAGGGAATATGCACCAATGTACAGGATTTTAAAATCCGATGTTTCCGGCCCAACCGTTTTTTCACTTTCCAAATTACTTACTAATGTCTGGTATACGCGTAATCGCCTTTTAAAAATGCTGGGTAGTACCTAGAAATTCTTCTCTTTTTTAAGATGTTTTAAGTCTGTATAAGATCTTTTTTAATATATGTACTTAATATTTTACCTGTTTATGACAGAGTCACATGTGATTTTTTATTTGTACTGTGTATCTTTTATGACCGAATGGTCGAAATAAAGATTGGAAATGAGAAATGCTACTTCCAAACTATATATGGTCTATAACCTATGGTTTTTTCAGTGAATATATATATATACATACATATATAAACATATATCATCTGTATATCTATATAAATACAAACATAAATGCATGCATACATATACTTATATGCATACAGATGCATGTTATTTACATGAAAGTTGAAAAAACACTAATAAAAGCAAAGCTAAAAAGCCACCTCATTACAAACAGAATGGCTTTAACTTAAACGAGGGCGAGATCTATTGCATTTTCAATGCTTGTTTACTTTAATTCCATCAAGAAGGCATTCAGATGTGTCACACATTTGCCATAAATTCTGAATGTTAGCACTCTAGTTGCACATTAGATCACTGTAGTAAAGCTACTGCTCACCAGGGACGTCTGCTGCTGGTATTCAAAGTGCATGTTTCAGTCTGCATGTCAGAATTTTTTTAATGAAATAGAAGAGGATTTGAGAAGTCACTCAAAATGATCCCTAATTTTTCTTTCTGAAGCACTAATCATACTTTCTATGGCAAAATTAACCCCCTCATGTTGTTCCTTTTTAAATTGAGTGTTTTCAGACTTACCACTTCATTCCAATCAAGATGGCTTCTGGTGTGCCATACTTTTGTCATAAGTAAGACTGTTAGCGCTCTAGTTGTTCTTTAGAACACTCTGGGACATTCTGTCATTGGGCTATACTTGGGGTACATCTGGGTGATATTTGGGCTACATTTAGGCTCTTTTGTCTCTGGTGGCCATCTTGGGAGACTGTATGTCAGAATTTTTTAATGAAATTGAAGAGGGTTTGAGAAGTCACTCAAAATGTGCCCTAATTTTTCTTTCTGCAGCACTAATCATAATTCATATGGCAAAATATACCCCCTCATTTTGTTCCTTTTTAAATTAAATGTTTTAAGAGTTACCACTTTATTCCAATCAAGATGGCTTCAGGTGTGCCATACCTTTGTAATAAGTAGGACTGTTAGCGCTCTAGTTGTTCTTTAGAACACTCTGGGACATTCTGTCATTGGGCTATACTTGGGCTACATCTGGGTGATATTTGGGCTACATTTGGGCTCTTTTGTCTCTGGTGGCCATTTTGGGAGACTGCATGTCAGAATTTTTTATTGAAATAGAAGAGGATTTGAAAAGTCACTCAAAATGTGCCCTAATTTTTCTTTCTGCAGCACTAATAATACCTTCTATTGCATAATATACCCCTCATTTTATTCCTTTTTAAATTAAATGTTTTAAGAGTTACCACTTTATTCCCATCACGGTGGCTCCAGGTGTGCTATACCTTTGTAATAAGTAGGACTGTTAGCGCTCTAGTTGTTCTTTAGAACACTCTGGGACATTCTGTCATTGGGCTATACTTGGGCTACATCTGGGTGATATTTGGGCTACATTTGGGCTCTTTTGTCTCTGGTGGCCATTTTGGGAGACTGAATGTCAGAATGTTTTAATGAAATAGAAAAGGATTTGAGAAGTCACTCAAAATGTGCCCTAATTTTTCATTCTGCAGCACTAATCATACTTTCTATGGCAAAATATACCCCCTCATGTTGTTTCTTTTTAAATTAAATGTTTTAAGAGTTACCACTTTATTCCAATCAAGATGGCTTTAGGTGTGCCATACCTTTGTAATAAGTAGGACTGTTAGCGCTCTAGTTGTTCTTTAGAACACTCTGGGACATTCTGTCATTGGGCTATACTTGGGCTACATCTGGGTGATATTTGGGCTACATTTGGGCTCTTTTGTCTCTGGTGGCCATTTTGGGAGACTGCATGTCAGAATGTTTTAATGAAATAGAAAAGGATTTGAGAAGTCACTCAAAATGTGCCCTAATTTTTCATTCTGCAGCACTAATCATACTTTCTATGGCAAAATATACCCCCTCATTTTGTTTCTTTTTAAATTAAATGTTTTAAGAGTTACCACTTTATTCCAATCAAGATGGCTTCAGGTGTGCTATACCTTTGTAATAAGTAGGACTGTTAGCGCTCTAGTTGTTCTTTAGAACACTCTAGGAGGCTGCAGTAGAACACAAAGGAATCAACTGACAGTCTCTGTCCTTGTTGGATGTACATGTTTTACTGAGAATGTCAGACTTCATTTTCACATGACTGAGAAAGATAATGTGAATTTACAGAAAATATGCTTTCAGTTTAGCTTATAGATCCCCTTCCAAACCACTGTGGGAAAATCATGAGATATTAGTTTTCTTTCAAACAATATTCATGATATCACAGCAGAAGGTTTTTTCACATGGTAAAATCACCTTAGAACCCACCACAATTCCTAAAACGAGTATGGTACCATCAACAAATGATTTATAATGTAACTAAAGTCCTAAAACCCTCTATTAACTACAATGCTTTTTAATGAGGTGCTATCATGTATATTGGTCCCAAGATGGCTGCCAACACTTCTTGGATGAAGTTCTGACAGCCAATCAGATCAGATGTGTGGTTAGGCTCCGCCCAGATATATATCTTTTTTTGAACCTAAATTACTCAAAATCCACTGGAGCACATATATTGAGACCTAGCAAAGGCACATCGGGCTAACAGTCCCTACAATTTTGCCAAGTTTCGTGCAAATCCATTCAGCCGTTCGAGCTAAAAGTGAGGCCAACCGCCCTATGGAAATTAACATGGGAAAAACGTGTTTTGGGACCCCCCTTTTTTCTCGGCCCCCCCTTGATGAAACCCCCCCAAATTGTCAGGGGCTGCTCAGAAACAAAATGTTCCATTTTCCTGAAAATTTCAGCCAATTCCGTCCACAAACGCCAAAGTTATTAGACTCTCTCTTAATGATTATTTTATTCAGAAAATTACCACCATTAAGGCCAACATCCCCCTTCCCTCCCCATCTTTTGTTGATCCTCAATGTCCCCCCCCAAAAGGTGCACTAACCTCCTTTCCCCCTATCACTCGGGAAAATCTGACCTCTGTAGTGCCACTGATCAAATCCGGCTCTCCGCTTGATCCCTGCCCTGCCCACATTCTCCGCCACGTCTTTGTCTCTTGTCCAGACCCTCCCCTCCATCTCCTTAATAGTTCTCTCTCACAAGGCATAGTTCCCAACTCTATGAAATCCGCGGTCATTGTGCCCATTCTGAAGAAACCGGGGGCAGATCCTTCTGTCCCGGCCAATTTCCGCCCCATCTCCCTCCTACCTTTCCTGGCCAAGGTGCTCGAGCGCCATGTCACCTGCGCTCTGAGTTCCTTTGTGGAGAAACACGGTGCCCTTGCCCCCCGTCAAGCCGGTTTTCGCCCCGCACACTCCACGGAGTCTGTTGTTATGTCGGTCCTTGACACCCTCAGGGAGGGTATGGACACCAATCAGCACCAGGCGCTTGTGCTCCTCGACCTCTCAGCCGCCTTCGATACGGTGGACCATAACACCTTACTCTCCCGTATCGCGGCGGCGGGGATCGGGGGGAGTGCCCTGGTCTGGTTGTCCTCCTTCTTGAGTGACCGTACCCAGGCTGTCCGCCTGGGTGACTATACAGCGGACACCCGAAGAGTTCAGTGCGGGGTTCCCCAGGGTTCCTCTCTCTCTCCCCTCCTATTCAATCTGTATATTGCCCCTCTTATTTTCTCTCTTCAACAGATGGAGGTCACCATATTTAATTATGCGGATGACCTCCAGCTGGTCTTCAACCTTTCTTCTCCTTCCGCTACACTAAATTTTCAAACTGTTATGCTTCATATCAGGGACTGGATGAACCACAACCACCTTAAACTCAACCCCGATAAAACAGAACTGGTGTTGACGGGTGGTTCATCCAGCCCCTGGTCCCCTCTCTTCTGGCCCCCCTCTCTTGGTCCCTCTCCTGTTCCCTCTCCCTCAGTCAAAACCTTAGGCATTAAACTCAATTCGCAACTCACCCTTCACTCCCAGGTTAGCTCTGTGGTATCTTCTTCCTTTCTTTCACTGCGCACAATTCGCAGGGTGTCCCGATTTTTCACTTTCTCCGCACTAAAACTCATCATCCTGGCCATGGTGGTGTCCCGCCTGGACTACGGGAACGCCCTGTATGCCGGCATTCCCGCATACAGTCTGCGTCGCCTCCAACAAATACAGAACCAGGCGGCCCGCCTGGCCTTCAATCTTCCCAAATTTCACCACTCTACCCCTCTCCTGAAACAACTGCACTGGCTCCCCGTGCGAGCTAGAATTCAATTCAAGCTCGCATGCATTACCTTCCTGGCCCGCTCCAGTTCGGCGCCAGCTTTCATCTCCTCGGAGATCGTCCCTTATGTCCCTACTAGGGCTCTACGATCCTCCACCCAGTCCCTCCTTACCATCCCACGTTTCCGGAGAAAGAAGTGGGGTGGATCTAAATTTGCTGTCCTCGCCCCTACCCTCTGGAATTCCCTTCCCCTTGAACTTCGCTCCATCCCCCTCTACTCACAATTCCGCAAAAGCCTCAAAACCCATCTTTTTACTAAATCCTTTGATTAACTGCCCGTTTTGACCCCCCTACCTCCACCCTCAGTCCCCGTTAGCTATAGCGCCAAGAAGCCGCTGGTATACGTGCGCTTAAGAAGAACTTTTAAACTCAAACTCAAACTCATAGAATTGTAAAAAATCCCATAGAGAAAAAATCCTAACTATATTACCGACGGGCGGTCGCCAGTAGGTATATATAGTTAGGATTTTTTCTCTATGGGATTTTTGAAAATTCTATGTCTAATAACTTTGGCGTTTGTGGACAGAATTGGCTGAAATTTTCAGGAAAATGGAACATTTTGTTTCTGAGCAGCCCCAGCCAATTTGGGGGGGTTTCATCAAGGGGGGGCCGAGATAAAAGGGGGGTCCCAAAACGCGTTTTTCCCATGTTAATTTCCATAGGGCGGTTGGCCTCACTTTTCGCTCGAACGGCTGAATGGATTTGCACGAAACTTGGCAAAATTGTAGGGACTGTTAGCCCGATGTGCCTTTGCTAGGTCTCAATATATGTGCTCCAGTGGATTTTGAGTAATTTAGGTTCAAAAAAAGATATATATCTGGGCGGAGCCTAACCACACATCTGATCTGATTGGCTGTCAGCACTTCATCCAAGAAGTGTTGGCAGCCATCTTGGGACCAATATACATGATAGCACCTCATTAAAAAGCATTGTAGTTAATAGAGGGTTTTAGGACTTTAGTTACATTATAAATCATTTGTTGATGGTACCATGCTCGTTTTAGGAATTGTGGTAGGTTCTAAGGTGATTTTACCATGTGAAAAAACCTTCTGCTGTGATATCATAAATATTGTTTGAAAGAAAACTAATATCTCATGATTTTCCCACAGTGGTTTGGAAGGGGATCTATAAGCTAAACTGAAAGCATATTTTCTGTACATTCACATTATCTTTCTCAGTCATGTGAAAATGAAGTCTGACATTCTCAGTAAAACATGTACATCCAACAAGGACAGAGACTGTCAGTTGATTTCTATGTGTTCTACTGCAGCCTCCTAGAGTGTTCTAAAGAACAACTAGAGCACTAACAGTCCTACTTATTACAAAGGTATGGCACACCTGAAGCCATCTTGATTGGAATAAAGTGGTAACTCTTAAAACATTTAATTTAAAAAGAAACAACATGAGGGGGTATATTTTGCCATAGAAAGTATGATTAGTGCTGCAGAATAAAAATTAGGGCACATTTTGAGTGACTTCTCAAATCCTTTTGTATTTCATTAAAACATTCTGACATGCAGTCTCCCAAAATGGCCACCAGAGACAAAAGAGCCCAAATGTAGCCCAAATATCACCCAGATGTAGCCCAAGTATAGCCCAATGACAGAATGTCCCAGAGTGTTCTAAAGAACAACTAGAGCGCTAACAGTCCTACTTATTACAAAGGTATGGCACACCTGAAGCCATCTTGATTGGAATAAAGTGGTAACTCTTAAAACATTTAATTTAAAAAGAAACAACATGAGGGGGTATATTTTGCCATAGAAAGTATGATTAGTGCTGCAGAATGAGAAATTAGGGCACATTTTGAGTGACTTCTCAAATCCTTTTCTATTTCATTAAAACATTCTGACATGCAGTCTCCCAAAATGGCCACCAGAGACAAAAGAGCCCAAATGTAGCCCAAATATCACCCAGATGTAGCCCAAGTATAGCCCAATGACAGAATGTCCCAGAGTGTTCTAAAGAACATTTAGAGCGCTAACAGTCCCACTTATTACAAAGGTATAGCACACCTGGAGCCATCGTGATGGGAATAAAGTGGTAACTCTTAAAACATTTAATTTAAAAAGGAACAAAATGAGGGGGTATATTATGCAATAGAAGGTATTATTAGTGCTGCAGAAAGAAAAATTAGGGCACATTTTGAGTGACTTTTCAAATCCTCTTCTATTTCATTAAAAAATTCTGACATGCAGTCTCCCAAAATGGCCACCAGAGACAAAAGAGCCCAAATGTAGCCCAAATATCACCCAGATGTAGCCCAAGTATAGCCCAATGACAGAATGTCCCAGAGTGTTCTAAAGAACAACTAGAGCGCTAACAGTCCTACTTATTACAAAGGTATGGCACACCTGAAGCCATCTTGATTGGAATAAAGTGGTAACTCGTAAAACATTTAATTTAAAAAGGAACAAAATGAGGGGGTATATTTTGCCATATGAATTATGATTAGTGCTGCAGAAAGAAAAATTAGGGCACATTTTGAGTGACTTCTCAAACCCTCTTCAATTTCATTAAAAAATTCTGACATACAGTCTCCCAAGATGGCCACCAGAGACAAAAGAGCCTAAATGTAGCCCAAATATCACCCAGATGTACCCCAAGTATGGCCCAATGACAGAATGTCCCAGAGTGTTCTAAAAAACAACTAGAGCGCTAACAGTCTTACTTATGACAAAAGTATGGCACACCAGAAGCCATCTTGATTGGAATGAAGTGGTAAGTCTGAAAACACTCAATTTAAAAAGGAACAACATGAGGGGGTTAATTTTGCCATAGAAAGTATGATTAGTGCTTCAGAAAGAAAAATTAGGGATCATTTTGAGTGACTTCTCAAATCCTCTTCTATTTCATTAAAAAAATTCTGACATGCAGACTGAAACATGCACTTTGAATACCAGCAGCAGACGTCCCTGGTGAGCAGTAGCTTTACTACAGTGATCTAATGTGCAACAAGAGTGCTAACATTCAGAATTTATGGCAAATGTGTGACACATCTGAATGCCTTCTTGATGGAACCAAAGTAAACAAGCATTGAAAATGCAATGGATCTCGCCCTCGTTTAAGTTAAAGCCATTCTGTTTGTAATGAGGTGGCTTTTTAGCTTTGCTTTTATTAGTGTTTTTTCAACTTTCATGTAAATAACATGAATCTGTATGCATATAAGTATATGTATGCATGCATTTATGTTTGTATTTATATAGATATACAGATGATATATGTTTATATATGTATGTATATATATATATTCACTGAAAAAACCATAGGCTATAGACCATATATAGTTAGGAATTAGCATTTACAAAACCTTGAAAATTCACTGAAAAAAACATAGGTTATAGACCATATATAGTTAGGAATTAGCATTTACAAAACCTTGAAAATTCACTGAAAAAACCATAGGTTATAGACCATATATAGTTAGGAATTCGCATTTACAAAACCTTATTTTACTCACACAAAACCATTGAAATTCCATATATAGTTAGTTGCACTAACTATATATCGCGCACCCGCAATCCACTGCTGATGATGTCACATATTACATCATTCATGACATGGTCAGTGACATCACTGATGACATCACTGATGACATCTCAAATGACATCACTGATGACATCACTGATGACAACATCCAGTGACTGTATGTTTCTGTAAAGTTAAAATATGTCTTACATGTTGAAGAATGAGTGGATGTATAAGTGTCTGGATGAAGGATTTAGTAGGTGCATGACTGACTGTATGAGTGAGTGATTAAATGTGTCTCACTGAGTGCATGGGTTAGTGACTAAACTGTCTTAATGTGTGCATCATTATGTCTGTTGTTCTGTAAACTGTTGCATGTGTTGATAAGTAGCTATATGAGTAACTATATGGGTTATTGATTGGTTGCCCAAGTATTTGTATGGGAGACTGAGTGTGTGTGTGGGTGGCTGGGAGGTGTATGACTCTGTGCATAGATGTGTGAGCAGTTGATTCACTAGATGTATGGTTTCAAAAGTGCATGTGGAAACAGCTGTATGGGTGGTTGACTGTATGCATGAGTGTATTGGTGAGTGAATGGATATCTCAGTGCTACATGTCAAAGTAAGTACATATGTAAAACACAGTACATGTGAGAGTTGACATATATAAATAACTGTGCATAAGAGCCAGTGAATGTGTGAGTGGCTGTATGGATCATTGTGAACTTGTATCAGGGATTGTAAAGGAGAGTAAATATGTGTTAGTATATGTTTGAATAAGTAAAGTTTGTATAACTGTATAGTTGAGGAAATGGAGGTGTGATTGATTATTTGCATAACTGACTAGGTGTGTGAGTAACTCCATGGATGAGTGACAGTCTGTGAGTGTCTGTTTACACTGATTGTATCTAAGGTTATATTAGAGTCTGAAGAGGTTCATCGTATTATCACATGAATGATATCATCAGTGATGTGATCAGTAATGTCAAATGAGATGTCATCAGTGATGTCATCAGTGATGTCATTTGAGATGTCATCAGTGATGTCATTTGAGATGTCATCAGTGATGTCATCAGTGATGTCACTGACCATGTCATGAATGATGTAATATGTGACATCATCAGCAGTGGATTGCGGGTGCGCGATATATAGTTAGTGTAACTAACTATATATGGAATTTCAATGGTTTTGTGTGAGTAAAATAAGGTTTTGTAAATGCAAATTCCTAACTATATATGGTCTATAACCTATGTTTTTTTCAGTGAATATATATATATATATATATATACATATATATATATATATGTATATATCCACCTCGTTGTTGGCAAATTGACTTCTGCCACTTGCAGCGGCGGGCCGGGACAGGCTTGCCACGCCCAACAATCCACAGACTTTCGTTCACATTATTTGCAATACAAACAAACAAAATCCAGGCCACAATCCTTTTTGAGAAACCGTGCTTTTTACCCCTTCCAGGCTGATGACGAGCTGGGCTCGTCATGGCGTAGCCTCCTCGCACGCTGATGATGAGCCCAGCTCGTCACGTAAAGTGCGATTTAAAAAATCTCAGCGCAGGAGCGGAATTCCGCTAGCGCGCATGAGGTTAATTCAGCAGCAAAGCTCCGGCAATGACCACCCATGACGCTTGCAGGAGTTTCACCCTACAGCAATAATCGTCCATTACACCCTACCGACTGTTTGCGCTACAGTAACGACCATCCGTGATGCTTCGCCTGTCCCTCGTAGCCTCGCTACTGCAAAGTAGACTCATCATGCTGGACTTGAGAAATTAACTTTTTCAGCAGGATTAACTTTGTCCCTGTATGCAATATTGCGGTCAGCCTGAACTTCTGCCTTTTACCTAGTCATGCATAGTCAAATAACCGTGAGAGGCGCTCTGTATACTTTTCTTAAATGTTTGAAATTGCTTATCTCCGGTTCTATTGATTGGATTTTTGTTTTTAGGTGTCAAATAATTTATCAAAATGTACTGTATGTATCTAAATTAGTGTGGGATTTTTCCTATGTTGTGTTTTCACTTTATTACTGGTTAAGTTGTGCATGATACTTTACAAATTGCCCTAAGTTAAGCCTCAATGTTTTTGTGCCAGGCTACCCGAGAAATAAGCACAGGTTAATTTAGTGACTTTTTGTGGCTCACCCTGACAATGACTGTGGCTGCTGGTTGAGTAGGGTTTCATCTCTCTCAACCAAACCCAATTTCTCACAGCTTGCTATACCA
>NW_028242972.1:0-1000 GCF_964263255.1 Lissotriton vulgaris
GTAGCCCAGAGCTGCAGTCCCCCTTCTGGAGGGATTCCCCGGCGTGGGGATCCCCCTGGTGCAGAGCTACGGCGCGGGTGCCCATCCCGCTTACTTGCCGTCTTTGTGACCCCTAGCGCTTAGGAGCGCTTTCTTTTAAATTCTGCTTAGCCGTATTTATTTATTTAATTATCTGGGAGCCTACCCCAGATTTCTTCCGTGAGCCGCCTTTCCCCCCTCCGGGCCGCCGCGCTGCATGCGATGACCCGGAAGTGACTCTGCCGTGGGCGAGGCCCCAAACGAACCGGAAGCAGGAAGTCCGGCCGGCTGAGGAGAGGAGTACCGGCCGCCGTGTAGCGAGGCTCCCTGAGTGCAGGGAGAGCCCTGCTGCCCGGGGAGCAGAGACGCCGCCGACAGAGCCACGGAGCAGGACCAGGTGTAAAGAGGAGCAGCACAGAGACTGAGAGACGTCCCCAAGAGGCCCGGTGAGTGCGGGCTTCTCGAGGCGGGGGCCCCAGTGTTTTCTAAAGGCCCCGTGGGGGTCCGGGCATATTCCTGGAGCGGCCCCGGAAGGCAGCGGGCCGCTCCCCCTTTGATTCCAGCAGCTCCGTGGGCATTCTTATTTTGAGTCCCCAGAAGGGGGATTCCAATGTCTGGGACAGTTCTTCCAAGCCCTGAGAGGCTTCCGGGGCACATTTTGTTGAAAGCCCACGTGGCTTCCGGGCACATTTCTTGAGAGCCCACGAGGCTCAGGGGGCATTTATTTGTCGAGTCCCCCGAGCGGGACTCCAACGAAGCCGGCATTCTTGATTTAGCCCACGAGGGCTTCAGGGGGCATATCTTTGTGTTCGAGCCCCCGAGCGGGGCTCCTACTTTGCACAGGGCATTATTTCTTTGAGCCCAGAGAGGCTCCAGGGCCCCATAGTTGTTTTAGAGCCCCGAGGCTCTGGAGTGCCATTCAGTTTGTTTAGAGCCACGAGGCTCTTGGGGGACACAAGTGTTTTCAGAGCCTGTGTGGCTC
>NW_028242973.1:0-1000 GCF_964263255.1 Lissotriton vulgaris
CTGTTTGCTATGAGAGGGTGGGAGTCTTGCGCCCTCCCATAGCAAACTTAGTTTGCATTTTGAAAGACACAGCAGTGAAATCTGTTCTCACTTTCAAAATCCAAACTAGATTGCATTTGCACATGCAAGCTAGCATCTCCCTATGCGGAAAAGATGTGCTGGCTCTCGAAGAAGTCAGGAAGCCGGCGGGACCGTGGGGGTATTGTGGCTTTCCACACGGTCCCCAATATTTTTTATAAGGGGGATACGGTCCACGGGAATATTAGAAATTACTGATAGGGGCTATTTTTTTACAGTAAAAGTAAAAGTCGCGCACCCAACGCAGCACTCAGTGCGGCCCCTTAGTTTGCACGCGCTGGATGCACAACTCATAATCTGTAGGGTGCATGACTCTAACACCTTTGGTGCACCTCTTCTACGTGTTTGGGAGCCGCATTACTTTTCCACATAGGGAGCTACTAACATGCAGCTTCCCATGTGTAAAAGCCATCTGATTTAAATTTTGAAAGAGAGAACAGATTTCCTTGCTATGGGAGGGCGTGATATACACTGCAGGAGCGGGCCCTCCCACAATACATAAAGCCCCTGGGAGTGGTAGTCCCTGGGGCTTTGGAGACCTTGAAGCCGTCCCCCCCAGCCATGTTTTGTTTTGTAGTCCCAGGGGGTAATGCGGCCCTCGAGTGCTCCAAGAGGGGGGCCATGCAGTCCCCATCCCACAATACATAAAGCCCCGGGGGGTTGTGGTCTCCGCGGCTTTGAGGACCTTCGATCCCTCCCCCCATCATTGTTTTCTTTTTAGCCCCGGGGGTGATGATCCCCACATACAATTTAATAATTTTGCCCCTGGTATTTAACCCAACGGGGACTAATTATAAAAAAACTCTCTGATATTTTATTTATTTTACGGCATAGTCCGCGCACCCTACACGCACCTGCCGGAATTAAAAAAAATAATAATTTGTGGGTACTGGGGGTCCTTCAGGGACCCCCTAATCAGGTC
>NW_028242974.1:0-20262 GCF_964263255.1 Lissotriton vulgaris
CCCAAACACATGCAATACTGCTAACCCTAACGAGCCCTAAGTTAAAAATAGTGCCAAACGCTCCAATCCCAGCAGTGGACTACTTAGCTGTACGTTCTATCTTCTTTCAGACACCTATCACGTGTGTTTTGATGTATCGCCCTCCCAAAAATATGCCGCACTTTCTTCCAGCTCTCCAGGACTTGCTAGCTACATTAGCTGTGAACAACTCGGCAGTCCTGGTACTTGGAGACTTCAACTTTTGGCCATCTGATCCGGCTGAAGCCGCCCCCTCCAGAGACTTCACGGAATCACTTCACAGTCTGAACTTTATATCACATATTCATACCCCAACCCACGTTTAGGGCCATATTTTGGACCAAGTTTGGTCCCTCAATATCCCTATCCATGCTCCTACTGTCACCCCCTGTCTGTGGTCCGACCATCACTTGATTTCCCTTTCCTTGGATTTAAGTCCGACCACAAAACCCCCCCTGCCCAAGAACACCTGGGCTCGTAACTGGGGCAAAGTTGATATTCCTTCACTCTGCTCCTCTTTACTAGCCTCTAGTCCAGCCACAGATGAACAGGACACACCGATTCAAGCAGAAACTCTACATAAATGGCTGTCCAACGCCTGTGATCAGGTGGCCCCCCTAAGACGCATTAAGGTAAGACGCGCCCACGACGTCAACAAATGGTTCAGTCCAGAGCATAAGGAGAAAAAACTGTCTGTCCGCCGTGCAGAACGTACTTGGAGACGCACTTACTGCACCGCCACCAAATTATCGTACTCCTCCACCCAAGCTGAGTACAAGAAAGCCATCCTAGACGCTAAAACTTGCTATTTCTCAAATAAGATCCTCCGGGCAGAGAACCAACCCAGAGAACTTTTCGCCACAGTCTTTGAATTGGCCTCTTCGGATAGGACCACCTCCAAGCCGGGACCTTCCCAGCCCCTGTGTGACTCGCTGAATAACTTTTTTATTAACAAAATTGCAGACATTAAGGCCAACATTCCTCCTCCCTCCCCAGCTTTTTTAAACCCCTACCCACCACCCAACACCTATCACCTTGACCATATAGCCCCCCTGTCTAAAGAAATATTTCTCTCCTTGCTCCCTTGCGTCAAGTCTGGATCTCCTTCCGATATCTGCCCGGCTTACATCTTGCGCGACATCTTCCTAACCTGCCCTTCCCCCCCCTAACCTTTCTCAATGAGACCCTTAAGTCAGGAATTGTCCCCCCTTGTCACAAATCAGCCACCATCATCCCAATCTTTAAAAAAACAGGCGCAGATCCAACAGCGCTAGAAAATTACCGGGCCATCTCTCTTCTTCCTTACCTGGCCAAAGTCCTCGAACGCCATGCCACTAAAGTCCTCAGTTCTTTCATTGAGGACAGCGGCTATCTCGCACCGTGCCAAACAGGGTTCCGCCCTCTCCATTCCACCAAAAAAGTGTTGGTCTCTGTCATAGACACACTCAGAGAGGGGCTAGACGCTAACCTTCCACAGGCACTAGTCCTTCTTGACTTGTCGGCCGCCTTCGACACGGTGGACCACACCATCCTTCTTTCCCGTGTCGAGGCGGCAGGCATTGGAGGTTCTGCCCTGGCCTGGCTCAGCTCATTTTTGAGCGATCTTTCACAGACAGTCAATCTGGCGAATTTTTCCTCCCAGGCCCACAAAGTGCAATGTGGCGTCTCTCAGGGATCTTCTCTCTCCCCCCTTCTTTTTAATTTGTCCATATTTCCGCTTATTTTTGCCTTGCAGAAGATGGAGGTCACGATGTTTAATTACGCTGATGACCTCCAGCTCCTTTTCAACCTCTCTGATTCTCCTGATTCTATTTATAATTTCCAGTCGGTGATGGTCTTTATCAGGGATTGGATGAGCTTTAACCATCTCAAGCTCAACCCCGATAAGACCGAGCTTCTTCTCACTGGCGGTAAACTCAACCCTTGGTCTCCTATTTTTTGCCCCCCCTCTTTTGGTCCCTCCCCTTCTCCTTATCCCTCTGTTAAGACATTGGGGATTACCCTCAACCAACAACTCACCTTACACTCTCAGATCAGCACGGTGGTCTCCTCCTGTTTTTTTACTTTGCGCACTATTCGAAAGATCTCACGTTTTTTTTCCTTTTCAGCTCTTAAATTGATCCTGATGGCTATGGTCCTTTCCGGATTAGATTACGGGAATGTTCTGTACAATGGCGCCCCCGCGTACGCCATCCGGCGGCTCCAACTGGTGCAGAACCAAGCTGCCCGCTTGGTCTATGGCTTACCCAAATCACACCACACTACTCCCCTTCAAAGATCCCTCCATTGGCTCCCTATCAGAGAAAGGGCCCTTTTTAAGATGGGATGCATCACGTTCCAGGCCCTTGCGGGAACAGCTCCGTCTTTTATCAAGTCCAAAATCGAACCCTATATCCCCAGCAGACAACTGCGTTCTTCCTCTTTGTCCCTCTTGGTGGTGCCCAGGTTCAAGAAGAGCAGAATGGGAGGCTCTAAGTTCTCCGTCCTTGCTGCGCAATTTTGGAATTCTCTACCTCTCCAAATGAGATCAATACCATCCTACCTGGAGTTCCGCAGCTGCCTGAAAACTACTCTGTTTTCACAGGCTTTTAAAATCTAAACAGCTTTACCATCTAACTCAGGAATCATCCTCCTCAACAGCGCCATGAAACCGCCTGGTGTACGAGCGCTCAATAAATACCTTTAAATTCAAATTCAAAATTCAAGTGTTCTCAGTGCGGAAAAAACATCCCTTGTTCAAATTTTGGGGAGTCAAGCCGCAGGGAAGCCAGCAGTGGCAACAGACAAGTGCCAGCACTCTAGGGCCCTCTCAGCAATTCCAAAGTGGTAGGGGAGGTAAGGGATGTCAAGGGTCTGCGCCCAAAGGCTACTACGCCAGTTAGGCTAGCAGCACTGGCGTCAGGTCTGAAGGAGTATGGGGAGTTGGGGGCAAGACAGGTGCTGTTGGAAGGTTTTCAAGAGGGGTTTCATTTGGGATACAGGGGGCCACGGCAGAGGCGGTGGGCACGAAATTTGATGTCAGCAACGGAACATAAGTCAGTGGTACAAGAAAAATTTAATAAAGAGGTGCGAGAAGGAAGGATGGCGGGTCCTTTTGATGACTGGCCATTGGAAAACTTGATTGCTTCCCCGATCGGGGTGGTCCCCAAAAAAGAAGTAGGTCAGTGCAGGTTGATACAACACCTATCATAGCCTGAGGGGTCTTTGGTTAATGATTTCATTGATGAGAAGGCGGCCTCGGTTTCATATTCCTCAGTTGACGTTGCTATGTCACTAGTCGTGACCGCGGGCGCAACTGCCGGAATGGCAAAATGCGATATAAAATCTGCATTTCGGTTGCTTCCAGTCCATCCAGATGATTGGAGTCTTCTGGGAATCCATTTTGAAGGTAAATGGTACATGGACAAAGCATTACCGATGGGTTGTTCAATGTCTTGTGCTCTGTTTGAGTGTTTTAGCACCTTCTTGCAGTGGCATTTCACACAGCACACTGGTCATGAGTTGGTGACACACTACTTGGACAATTTCTTTTTTGTCGGTTCCCCGGGCTACACGGAGTGCCAGGTAGTGCTGGACACGTTTTATGAGCTCATGGGGGAGTTGGGAGTGCGGTTGGCACCAGAGAAAGCAACGGGACCATGTAAGACCATGTCTTTTCTTGGATTTAAATCGATTCGGTGGCAATGCAGGCTCGATTACCAGCCAATAAGAAAGTGAAAATGTTGGAATTCTTAGAGGAATGTTAGTAAAACAGAAGGTGATGGTGAAGGACATCCAAGTTTTCCTTGCCCATCTTAATTTTGCCTACAGGGTGGTCAGGGCAGGGAGGACTTTTTGTAGGAGACTGGGACGAGCACTGGCAGGACATCATTTACCTCACCACCATGTCCGTTTGTCGGCTGGGGTGAAGGAGGACTTGCAAATGTGGGCAGAAACTCTGCCCTCCTTTAATGGAGTCCCATTGGCCAGGGAGGATGACTTTCAGTGGGATGTTCAGATTTTTTCGGATGCAGCAGGCAGTGATGGTTTTGGCATATATTGGCAGGGCAGCCGGTATGCTGAGAAGTGGCTTATGCAATGGAAAGATGGTGGGAGGAGCATTGCCTTTTTAGAGCTTTTTCCGGTGCTCGTGGCACTGATGCTGTGGGATGAAGAGCTGGCACATTAGAAAGTTCTTTTTCGGATTGACAAAATGGCAGTGGTGAAAATTATCAATAGGCGATCGGCAAGAGACAAACAGATTTTGAAATTGGTTCGGGTATTTGTGCTGGGCTGCCTTAGACATGATATTGCTTTCAGGGCACTACACATCCCTGGTGTGGACAATGACATTGCCGATGCTTTGTCTCGTTCGCAGTGGGAAAGATTCCATGGGCTGGCCAAGGAGGCGGACAGGACACCGACCCCGATGCCGGAGCATCTTTGGTATGTATGCAACGTTGGGTTATACAATTGGTGGTAGGTTCTTTGTCAGTGGTAACTCGAGCAGCATATACGCTGGCCTGGAGGGACTTCCTAGCATCAGGAGCCTGCCGCCGGGAGGAAGAACGGAGGCGGTATGAGGATGTAATACAGTTTATTCTAGACCTAAATGAGAGGGGTCTTTCCAGGGTCACCATCGCCGGGAAATTGGTGGGCATTTCTTTCATGGGGAAACTCCTGTGGGGTTACTCCCCTTCCGTGGGGGAAGTAGGGAGGAGAATGTTGGAGGGTTGGGCTAGGGAACGGGGCAGGGAGTGTTTGGCACGTAGGCCTTTGTCATGGCAGACTTTGGTGCGTTTGTTAGGAGTGTTACCGGTTGTTTTTAGGGATGGTTTTGAAGCATGTTTGTTTTCTACCCTTATAGTATGGATGGATGTTTTTTGGGTCTTTTAGAGTCTCCGAGCTTTTAGGTACAAAGTTAAAAAAGGGGATTAGTTGGCAAGAGGTCTTTTTCTCAGAGAGGGAGATTCATTTATGGCTGGCCAGCTCAAAAACAGACCAGAGAAGCTTAGGGAAAGGCATCTGGCTGGAGGTAGCTTCCCCTGTTTCTACATGCCCATTGCATTGGGCACGATTCAGAAAAGGGGGTGGTGATAAACAGAGTGTCTGAATTGAGCAGACCACTCTTACCCAGTCCAAAGATCAGGGCTAGATCCATCACCATTATTTATCTCACTGCACCATCCCAGCTCAGAACCTGGCTATATGCAAATCAGTCTGTCCCTGGCCCAGTGCATCATGGGAACAGGGCAGACTAAACTACCAAGGCAATTCTTCACCAGAAAGGAGACAAGCTACCGGGGACCGGTTTCTGGCATTTCAGCCTTCTTCGGCCCGGCTTGCTTGAATCCTGATGGTGCAGTGAGAAAGGGACTCATGTCTGAGTATACCCTGCCACACCTATAGTGGCCAAAAACGATTCAGAAAAGGGGGTGGTGATGAACAGAGTGTCTGAATTGAGCAGACCACTCTTACCCAGTCCAAAGATCAGGGCTAGATCCATCACCGTTATTTATCTCACTGCACCATCCCAGCTCAGAACCTGGCTATATGCAAATCAGTCTGTCCCTGGCCCAGTGCATCATGGGAACAGGGCAGACTAAACTACCAAGCCAATTCTTCAGGATTCAAGCAAGCCGAGCCGAAGACGGCTGAAATGCCAGAAACCGGTCCCCGGTAGCTTGTTTCCTTCCCAGTATAAGAATTGGCTTGGTAGTTTGGTCTGCCCTGTTCCCATGATGCACTGGGCCAGGGTCAGACTCATTTGCATATAGCCAAGTTCTGAGCTGGGTTAGTGCAGCGAGCTGAAAAACGGTGATGGATCAAGCCCTGATCTTTGGAATGGGTAAGAGTGGTCTGCTTAATTCAGACACTCTGTTCATCACCACCCCCTTTTCTGAATCATTTTTGTCCACCATAAGCGTGTAAGGGTATACTCAGATGTGAGTCCCTAGCTCATTGCACCATCAGGATTCAAGCAAGCCGGGCCGAAGACGGCTGAAATGCCAGAAACCGGTCCCCGGTAGCTTGTTTGCTTCCCAGTATAAGAATTGGCTTGGTAGTTTGGTCTGCCCTGTTCCCATGATGCACTGGGCCAGGGTCAGACTAATTTGCATATAGCCAAGTTCTGAGCTGGGATGGTGCAGTGAGCTGAAAAACGGTGATGGATCAAGCCCTGATCTTTGGACTGGGTAAGAGTGGTCTGCTTAATTCAGACACTCTGTTCATCACCACCCCCTTTTCTGAATCATTTTTGTCCACCATAAGCGTGGAAGGGTATACTCAGATGTGAGTCCCTAGCTCATTGCACCATAAGGATTCAAGCAAGCCGGGCCGAAGACGGCTGAAATGCCAGAAACCGGTCCCCGGTAGCTTGTTTCCTTCCCAGTATAAGAATTGGCTTGGTAATTTGGTCTGCCCTGTTCCCATGATGCACTGGGCCAGGGTCAGACTAATTTGCATATAGCCAAGTTCTGAGCTGGGATGGTGCAGTGAGCTGAAAAACGGTGATGGATCAAGCCCTGATCTTTGGACTGGGTAAGAGTGGTCTGCTTAATTCAGACACTCTGTTCATCACCACCCCCTTTTCTGAATCATTGCATTGGGCACAGCATTGGAGGTCTTTGTCCAGAGGGGAGGGGGGTGAAGGGGTCTTTCAACACGCCGATGGGGGCCGGGTATCGGAGTATCAGTTGCGCATGGTGCTGTGCTAGGCTTTGCAGAATATTGGTTTGAATGGGGCACAGTATGGGACGCATTCCTTCAGGATCGGGCCGGCAACGAAAGCTTACAACCGGGGCTGGTCTTGGGGGGATATTATGCTGGTCATCAAACTGTTTCCAACGCTATGCGAGAGGGAATGCGGAGGAGGCGCATGTGTCATCCTCTCTGTCATGAGTCTCATATTATTTTTCTTGTTACAGGTTCGGTAGCTGGCCCTAGCTCGTCGGAAATGACCATCTGGATTGTGGGACATTCATTCATCAAATGGGCACAGTTCCAGGCATGCCGTTGTTATTTTGGAGCAATGTTGGGTTTCAATGAGCGTTTGTTTGACATTGTTTGGAAAGGGAAGGGAGGGATGCTGTGGAAGGAGTTAATACCTGCTCTGAACAAGTGGTTAGTTTGGGGGCCGGTGCCCGGATGTTTTGTTAATCCATTTGGGGGAGAATGATCTTTGTGGGGTCAAAGGAGTAGTTTTGCTGAGGGCAATGAAGAGGGACTTGGCACTTGTGAAGGAGCAGTGGTCTGGTTGGCACGTTTTGTGGACAGAGATTGTGCCGCGCAGAATTTGGAGGGGCGCCATGAATCCTAGGGTGATTGACAGGGCACGCATTTATTTATTTATTTAAGGTTTTTGTAGAGCGCGTAGTAACCCGGGAGCATCCCAGCGCTAGAACCTAGAGAGTCAAGAGGGAGCAGCAGCGGAAGAGAAGGGAGATCGGGGAAAGAGGAGAGTTTTTAATGCTTTTCTAAAATGGAGAAGGTTTGGTTCAGTTCTCAGTTTCCGGGGGAGACTATTCCAGTGTTTTGCTGTGTTTACAGAAAAGCGGCGGCCTCCAGACCGGGCTTTTTTCACTCTATGGACGGTGATGAAGTTCTTTTGGTTTGACCGGAGTGACCTGGTAGCTATGTAAGGAATGATGACGTTTTTAAGAATGGGTGGACCTTTATTATGAAGGAGTTTATGTGCCAGGCAGACGGCCTTGAAGACCACCCTCTCTCTGACTGGAAGCCAGTGAAATTGCTTCAAGGCTGGCTTTGCTGATGATCTTGCTGGGGTGTTAGTAAGAAGCCGGGCAGCAACGTTCTGGATTCTCTGTAAGGTGTTGAATGTGGCTTCCGGGGCTCCCAAGTAGATTGCATTGCTGTAATCCAGCCTAGACAAAATAAGGCCCTGGATCAGCAGTTTCCGGGAAGTGGGGGGGAGCAGGGGAAGCACCTTCCTGCATGCCCTGAGAAGTCCATAACATATTCCCGCCGTTTTTTTTGCCTGGGTTCTGAAGGTCAGATCTTTCTCGGGCCATACACCGAGGCTCTTAACCTCGTCTTTGGGAGAAGGGGGATCACCTAAGCAGGCAGGCCAGATGTTTGGGGGCAGGGAGGGTCCTTTTTGTCCAAGCAGCAAGATTTCGGTCTTGGACCCATTGAGTTTCAGTGCTGAGGTGTTCATCCAACCATGGATTTCAGTAAGACAGCTGTGGAGATTGGAGGGTTCTTGGTTAGGGTGTGAGAGGGTCACCACCAGCTGGGTGTCGTCGGCATAATTGATAATCGTCACTCCGAACGGGGTGACCAGCTCCTCCAACGGGGACATATAAACGTTGAATAACGTCGGGCTTAGTGATGAACCCTGCGGTACTCCACAACGGAGAGGGACCGCAGGGGAATGGCTGTCGTTCTCCCAAACTTGGAAGGAACGGCCGTTGAGGAAAGAAGCAAGCCACTTCAGGGCCGTGCCCTTCACTCCAGTGTCTCTCAGACGCTGGATTAAAACCTGGTGATTGACAGTGTCGAAGGCCGCACTGAGGTCCAGGAGAATCACTGCCACTGATCCTCCTGTATCTAAAATGCTTCTGGCCTTCTCCACTGCCGCCAAGAGGGCGGTGTCAGTGCCCTGGCCTGGGCGGAAGCCTGTCTGGGAGTTCCTAAGCAGGTTGTTAGTTTCTAGGAATAGTGATGGCTTTTTGTTCACAAGTTTCTCATTGATTTTGCTATTTCCTGGGAGGAGGGAGATTGGCCTATAGTTGGCTAAATCCTGAGGGTCCAGTGAAGGTTTTTTCAGGAGACCTTTGACAACAGCTGCTTTCCAGCTAGGAGGGACTTCTCCCTGCAGTAGAGAGGCATTGATGAGGGCCGTGAGCGGAGGGATAACAGTGGGGGCCACTTTTTTGAGGAAGTGTAAGGGAACCGGGTCGCAGGGAGAGCCACTTTTGATTGTGGCAAACGTTGTGGCTACCTCTTCTGTGGTGACTTGACCGAAGGTATCAAGAGAGGGTGCCGGGGAGTCAGGGGGCATACTGTGACAAGGGAGAGGGCTGAGGCTGTCTTCGCCTGTGCAACCGATGTCGATAGATGATAGGGAAGCAAGAATTTTTGGGATTTTCTCATCGAAGAATGTTGCCAGTTTGATACATTTGTTTTCCGCTGATTTAGGGTCCAGGGGTTTTACGGGGGGATCTGGGACATGGAGAAGTTCTTTTAGAATAGTAAAAGTTTCCTGGGCGGAGCAGGATGAGTTTTTGATTCTTTCCTCATAAAATGAGCTCTTGGTTTTATGAAGCGCAAGTTTGTAAGTTCTTAAGGAAGACCGGAACGTGTCTTTCTTATCTGCTGACTTGTCTTTCCTCCATGCGCGTTCAGTCCTCTTGCATTCCTTCCGTAGAACATTCAGTTCAGGGGTGTACCAAGGGGAAGGGTTGACTCTCTTGGCTCGTTTGAGGGTGCTAGAACGAGGTAGGAGGCAGTCCAATGATTGGGTGAGCCAGGCATTAAATTCAATATCGGCAGTAATGGGATTCTGAGTGGGAGAGGGGGTAGATTCCCTGAGTTTGGATGCCCATTCTTCTGGTATGAGTTTGTGCCAACGCCTGATGAGGGTTCTGATTTTAGGCAGTTGGGGTGGGGAGGTATCAAGGTGCCATTCGATGGGGATCAGGAAGTGGTCTGTCCAAGGAAGAGGGAGGGGCGGGCGGATTTTAAGGTCCTGAATGTTTGTAAAAATCGGATCCAGTAGCTGGCCTTTGTCGTGGGTGGCCTGTGAATTCGTTAGGCTAAGACCAATGGACTGCGGGGGTGTCAATTGGGTCCAGAAAGTGGAGATTGATTGAAGTCTCCTAATAGAAGGAAATTGGGAGAAGTCGTGGCCTTAAGGGTGACATGATCAATGAGCCTGCTGGGGAACTCGGCAAGTGGGCCTGGGGGGCGGTATACAAGCAACCCAGACAGGGACGTTTCTGGCGAGATTTGTACGGTGAAATGGCAGCTTTCGCAGTCTTTAATGTTGCCATCAGCAATTCTGCAGATAAGGTGATCTTTGTATAATATAGCTAAACCACCTCCTCTGCCACACGGTCTGTTCAATGAGCAGATTTGGTGGCCGGGAGGGAGGGCATTCACAATATCAGAGCCGTTGTTAGGAGTAAGCCATGTTTCTGTGAGAAACAGAATGTCAATGGCGTGATCTAAAATGAGGAGGTTTAACTCGTGAGCGTGTTTGACGAGCGATCTGCAATTGAGGAGGCCGAGTTGAAGGCCACGGTGTTCTGTCTCCGCGCAGGGCGGGTTGCAGAGACTGCAGCAGGTGAAGGAGTTATCTCCCGTATAGATGTAATTACAGGTAGGGTGTTTATGCGGGTTCAAAGCCAGAAGCATGTCTCGGGTATAGGAAAGGCAGCCTTGGAGAAATGGGCATAGTGACCGAGCCTGGGGCCGTCCGGGCCAGGACGGGCCCAGACGGGCTTGCCTTAGACGCGCCTTCGGCGCGCCCGCTGCGCCCGTCCGCTGCGCCCGTCCGCTGCGCCCGTCCGCTGCGCGTCCGAGAAATGCACATATTTTTATACGGGAGTTAGGGGCGTGGCCTTGTAAGGTGGGCGTGGCCTGAGAACAGGCTCGCTCGCTAATGGCGGCGAGGGCGATTTCCTATCCCGTGGCAGCGTTCAAATCGGCTGCACGGGTGTCACAAAGTGAGGATAAGTGCCCCAAGAGAAAGAACAGGTGAGGGGTTAGTGCGCAATTCTTAAAATCAATTTACCAACACAATTCTTAAAATATAGTGAAGGTGAACTTAGAGATTTCAAGATTTTGTAGGAGTTTAGGTTTTGGAGGGTAATCAACAGGGACATTCAGTTTGAGGCAGTGGAGTTTTTCAGAGGTGATGGGGTCCACCTATCCAGGATGGGTATGAACCTTTATTTGTTGGAGATTAAAGAAGTTTTGTCTAGGTGCTTACATGTACAGGAGCACTCAGTGGAGGCCTGAGAGTTTTCTGTTTGTCTGTAGGGGGGCAGAAAGGGGGGGGGGGTAGTTTTCTCCCCCCCGGCTTTATGGGTGGCAGGGATTATTGGAAGTTTGCCAGGGTTGGCAGAGTTTTGTTGTTCATTTTAAAAGTTGGGTCATCAACAGGGATAGTTTAGGCAGGTTGTTTGTTGGCGTGGTTCCAGAGGTTGGGTGAATGTAAGTTGTAAAATGGGCAGGCAGGGGAGGTTATGTAAAGATGGTTTGTATTTATAGGTGTAAACGTTTATGCATTGATTTGTAGTGTTTGTAATTTGGTAATGTTGTAATGTAGGGGGCGGGTTCGAGAACATTTTTAGGGCGGGGGAGGGGTGACAGGGTTAGGTAAGTGTTTTTATTTAGTGAGGTTTCGTTTTGTAAGGCATTGGCCGAGGTTTATAATTGTTATGTGCACCTGTTTCAATAAAGCGGCATTTTACACACAAAAAGATGGTTTGTGGTCTGCTCTCCCCCACCCACCCCTCCCTCCCAATCCATAGACGTGCAAAGGGCACCGAAAAGTAACAGAAGTATTTCAAGGGGGGATGTGTGTAGGATACAGTGGAAAGGTGATGAGTACAGAACAGAGCGAACTGTACTTAGTATGTACACAGTGAGAAAATGAGAACTCTGTACAGTTTACAGATCTCTGAGGGGTGTCCAGCATGAGCCAGCATCTGGGATATTTACTCTGTGTTGAGAAGTGCGTGATAGAGTGTAATATATTTGCCTGAGGCCATGACCCAAATAGTACTAAATTTCACAGATTGGATAACCGATGACTGACTTTACGAACACCGTGAAGCAAGTTGATGAGGCTGACTTAGTGGTAGGGGGAGTAGAGGCATCATCCGGTCCCTTTTCCTTGGTGGGAGTTTAACAGGCCTCAACATACAGCCAGCCGTTACCAGGGTAAACAAGCATTTTCAATGCAATAGGTCTCGCATTAGTAAAAGTTTGAGCTATTGGCGTTGCAAATAATAATGCAACACCAATACCTGTAATTTTCAGTAATGCAAGACCTAAGTATGCCACTATGGCACAAAATGCACACACAGATGACAGAACAATGGGAGTACGTATTTGGTAAACAAAAGATATGTGATTAAGTTGTAAGCTATAGAGACAACACATTAAAAAAACAACATAATAGAGGGTAGGAGTGTCCTTAATTATTAAAGAGAATCGGAATGTCAATATGCCAAAGGCTTCATCATGTTACTAACAGGAACTCCCTTCACAAACAGTTACAGCAGTTCACAGTTCATTCGACAAACATCCCCCATACCCTTGGACAGTAGCAAATAAACATTTTTTATATAGACTATTAAGGGCCCGATGTAGGTAATTCCTATTTACCTACTCTTAAATACCGAATCATACCGATCCGGTATTTAAGAGTAGGTAAATAGGAAGGGGGCATATGTAGGTAATTCTTATTTTAGAATCGGTATTTCCTATTGATTCCTATGGGCCTTGAAGCCCATAGGAATCAATAGGAAATACCGATTCAGTATTTACCAAATCGGTAAATACCGAATCCTGCAAGGGTGAACGGGGTGTCACTTTGACACCCTGTAGCATCCCAATTCCAGGCTTGTGTGCCATATGGCGCACATACATGCCCTAAGGGCATGTCTGTGTGTCACATGGCACAGTTGTACATGCACAGATGTGCATGTACACCTGAATTCGGTATTTTACCACCCAATTGTATTGTGTGATAAAATACCGAATTCTGAAGGCCTGCAGCACTGTAAACAGTGCTACCTACATCTGGGATTTACCGAATCGTCCGCGGCCGGACGGGGCCAGGGGCACAGCACTATGCCCATTTTGTTTCTTATCCCCCAGAAACACTGTGCGCACACCAAGGCCCTTGGGACTTGAATCAAGCAGCGTTGGGTCAATTCATAGATGCCGGGATTTTAAGTGCTCATCCCCTACCTTCTCTACCACCCAATCTGCCTTCATTAGTCCGACTTCCACCTGCCCCAGCTCTTCCACTTCTCAAGCAAGTGACACACCGACCATCTCTGCCTTCCTATTAAACACTCGGTCGGCTGTAAAATACCATCTCGACCTGTTCATTTTCTTGGACACTCAGAAACCTAACCTACTGTTCCTCACGGAAACCTGGTTTTGCCAGGACTCCCTGCCCAACTTGCTTGCGGCCCGTTCCTCTTCTTACTATGCTCTTCGGGCAGATCGACCTCCCGGCAAAGCAGGGGGGGAGTGGCTCTGATTATCCGCTCTGACTTACATTTTCAATTATTACCCTACCCTCTAATCCCAGCAGTGGACTACTTAGCTGTACGTTCTAACTTCTTTCAGACACCTATCACATGTGTTTTGATGTATCGCCCTCCCAAAAATATGCCACACTTTCTTCCAGCTCTGAAGGACTTGCTAGCTACATTAGCTATGAACAACTCGGCGGTCCTGGTACTTGGGGACTTCAACTTTTGGCCATCTGGTCCGGCTGAAGACGCCCCCTCCAGAGACTTCACGGAATCACTTCACAGTCTGAACTTTATATCACATATTCATACCCCAACCCACGTTCAGGGCCATATTTTGGACCAAGTTTGGTCCCTCAATATCCCTATCCATGCTCCTACTGTCACCCCCTGTCTGTGGTCCGACCATCACTTGATTTCCTTTTCCTTGGATTTAAGTCCGACCACAAACCCCCCCCTGCCCAAGAACACCTGGGCTCGTAACTGGGGCAAAGTTGACATTCCTTCGCTCTGCTCCTCTTTACTAGCCTCTAGTCCAGCCACAGATGAACAGGCCACACCGCTTCAAGCAGAAACTCTAAATAAATGGCTGTCCGATGCCTGTGATCAGGTGGCCCCCCTAAGACGCATTAGGGTAAGACGCGCCCACGACGTCAACAAATGGTTCAGTCCAGAGCTTAAGGAGAAAAAACTGTCTGTCCGCCGTGCAGAACGTGCTTGAAGATGCACTTACTGCACCGCCACCAAATTATCATACTCCTCCACCCAAGCTGAGTACAAGAAAGATATCCTAGCCGCTAAAACTTGCTATTTCTCAAATAAGATCCTCCGGGCAGAGAACCAACCCAGAGAAATTTTCGCCACAGTCTTTGAATTGGCCTCTTCGGATAGGACCACCTCCAAGCCGGGACCTTCCCAGCCCCTGTGTGACTCGCTGAATAACTTTTTTATTAACAAAATTGCAGACATTAAGGCTAACATTCCTCCTCCCTCCCCAGCTTTTTTAAACCCCTACCCACCACCCAACACCTATCACCTTGACCATATAGCCCCCCTGTCTAAAGAAATCTTTCTCTCCTTGCTCCCTTGCGTCAAGTCTGGATCTCCTTCCGACATCTGCCCGGCTTACATCTTGCGCGACATCTTCCTAACCTGCCCTCCCCCCCCTTACTTTTCTCAATGAGACCCTTAAGTCAGGAAATGTTCCCCCTTGTCACAAATCAGCCAGCATCATCCCAATCTTAAAAAAAACAGGCGTAGATCCAACAGCGCTAGTAAATTACCGGCCCATCTCTCTTCTTCCTTACCTGGCCAAAGTCCTCGAACGCCATGCCACTAAAGTCCTCAGTTCTTTCATTGAGGACAGCGGCTATCTCACACCGTGCCAAGCAGGGTTCCGCCCTCTCCATTCCACCGAAAAAGTGTTGGTCTCTGTCATAGACACACTCAGAGAGGGGCTAGATGCTAACCTTCCACAGGCACTAGTCCTTCTTGACTTGTCGGCCGCCTTCGACACGGTGGACCACAGCATCCTTCTTTCCCGTGTCGAGGCGGCAGGCATTGGAGGTTCTGCCCTGGCCTGGCTCAGCTCATTTTTGAGCGATCTTTCACAGACAGTCAATCTGGTGAAGTTTTCCTCCCAGGCCCGCAAAGTGCAATGTGGCGTCTCTCAGGGATCTTCTCTCTCCCCCCTTCTTTTTAATTTGTACATCTTTCCGCTTATTTTTGCCTTGCAGAAGATGGAGTTCACAGTGTTTAATTACGCTGATGACCTCCAGCTCATTTTCAACCTCTCTGATTCTCCTGATTCTATTTATAATTTCCAGTCGGTGATAGTCTTTATCAGGGATTGGATGAGCTTTAACCATCTTAAGCTCAACCCTGATAAGACCGAGCTTCTTCTCACTGGCGGTAAACTCAACCCTTGGTCTCCTATTTTTTGGCCCCCCCTCTTTTGGTCCCTCTCCTTCTCCTTCTCCCTCTGTTAAGACATTGGGGATTACCCTCAACCAACAACTCACCTTACACTCTCAGATCAGCACGGTGGTCTCCTCCTGTTTTTTTACTTTGCGCACTATTCGAAAGATCTCACGTTTTTTTTCCTTTTCAGCTCTTAAATTGATCCTGATGGCTATGGTCCTTTCCCGATTAGATTACGGGAACATTCTGTACAATGGCGCCCCCCCGTACGCCATCCGGCGGCTCCAACTGGTGCAGAACCAAGCTGCCCGCTTGGTCTATGGCTTACCCAAATCACAATGTCCAGGAAGGAATCATTATTAATATACTTTCAATGTTGTCTGTGTCACATGCGAGAACACTTAATTATAATGACCATAGGACTTCATAAGCAACACTCAAAATTGTATCAAAAATAGATTATTTTTAATTCTCAGTGCATCAATAACTTATTTTTGACAATAAAAGTCTGGCAACAGAACTACTACCAAAGCAAATATAACAGGTGATATGGTAGTAAAAGAACACCTTTCGCATATGATGTGGGTAAACAATAGAACCACATATAAGTAATTTAAACACAATGAAATTCACAAATTATGTTTAAATGAATTTTACAGTATGTTTCAAAAAAGGCGTAAAGCGTCGACGTTTCGGTCCTCGTTGGTCACAACGATCCGTAGGACCATCTTCAGGACAGAAGAGTTGCACAGAGGTATCTAATATAAACATGATAACCTAGGCATAAATGAAACCCTAGGGTAAGAGGAGATGAATACTCAGCTCAACACAAAAAGATACAATTAAGTGATGAGAGCATGACCAGCTGCATGCAAAACACCAACTATAAAATTAAAAACCATCACCAAATGAAACTATGGATACAATTTCCAACAACATGCCAGAACCACGTGATATTTATCCAAGACCCAATTTATAAGAAATGCCAGGAAAGTAAATAGTGATACCAGATAGGCTTAACTCACTTGTCCAAATACTAGGACCAACGAATAATCTGATAGAACGAAATATATCAGGCAGTGGCATCAGAGATAGTCAATAGTGAGGAGTACTGAATATATTCTATACTAGAGTGTTACTCACGATAGTAGCACGCCAGACTGGTCATTCTAAATTATAACAAAAAGTCAAGTTAGCTCGAGAGTGCCATACAATATAACGCGCCCGTTGCAAATACACCCAAACGTGAGATAAAAAATCTATAGAAGACTTACATATCAGAAGGCCACCATATGATCTGTGAAAAATTACAGATTGCGGTTAATTCCCAAACAAATCTGCTGAGTGTCTAATGAAAATAACAATTCTAATGGCAAGTACTCACTTGAGCAGCAAACGACAACCGGCTCAGCTCAGTCCGTGTTGATCCCCGTGAAAAAACGCGGCATCAATCACATGGTGCACACAGCGTGATTAAAACGCCGTGTATTGATGACGTCACATGGTCGAGTAACGTGGCGGCCATCTTAGAATGGCAAACAAGTAGTTCAAAGACTATCTGTATGTCACAGGTTCTACACACGAGTCCAAAAAAAGGTCCGAAAAAAATCCGAAAAAAAGGGGGGACCCACTCATCCATACACCATTAAAACAACAAAAATGATAACAACAAATAATTACAAGGACAATCTACATCCAGATACAGATAACACCGATTAAAGCACACAGCCGTGTACAGAATTAAAACAATCAGCACACCAGAGTTGTATGAAGTTCAGCAAAATAGAATAGAGGAAATCTCATGCAACATGTAAGCAAAATACATTCGTCAGCATAAGGTAATATAGGAATGCCATGAGATAGACAAGAGTTAAACAAGAGTGGCCAGAGTATGCCATTCAATAAAGGCATTTAGCCCATTGTCAACAGTATTACACAGCCAAATCAGTTTATTCTCTCTTTGAGTTAGCAGCTTGTCCACATTAGGTCTTCTCCTTGTACCCTTTACAACCTCAATAACAAACCACTTCATATCAGAAGGGCCATGTGACATGCTGTTATAATGTTCTACAAGCGGAGCAGTACTTACATTGCACCTAATGCGGGATTGGTGTTGTGTGATGCGTTTCCTTATTTCTTGTGTTGTCTTGCCAATGTAGTTAGGGCACAAGGGCATTGGATACAGTAGACCACGTTTTTAGTCATACAGTTGGAATGCTGTTTTAACGTTATTTGTCTTCCATTGATGCAACAAGTCTTCGTGACCTGAGTAGTTGCACATGCCATGCATCCCCCACAAGGAAAATGTCCAACAATAGGTGCTAAGCCCCACAGATTTGTTAAAGTATTAGTCTTAGGCTCAACATAAGCTTTTACAAGGTGGTCACAAAGGTTTTTTCCTCTCTTAAATGCAAAGCGTGGAATTTGTACACGAAACCCACGGCGAAGTAGGTCAGTGCAGGTTGATACAACACCTATCATAGCCTGCGGGGTCTTTGGTTAATGATTTAATTGATGAGAAGGCGGCCTCGGTTCCATATTCCTCAGTTGACGTTGCTATGTCACTAGTCGTGACCGCGGGCGCAACTGCAGGAATGGCAAAATGCGATATAAAATCTGCATTTCGGTTGCTTCCAGTCCATCCAGATGATTGGAGTCTTCTGGGAATCCATTTTGAAGGCAAATGGTACATGGACAAAGCATTACCGATGGGTTGTTCAATGTCTTGTGCTCTGTTTGAGTGTTTTAGCACCTTCTTGCAGTGGCATTTCACACAGCACACTGGTCACGAGTTGGTGACACACTACTTGGACAATTTCTTTTTTGTCGGTTCCCCGGGCTCCACGGAGTGCCAGGTAGCGCTGGACACATTCTATGAGCTCATGGGGGAGTTGGGGGTGCTGTTGGCACCAGAGAAAACAACGGGACCATGTAAGACCATGTCTTTTCTTGGATTTAAATCGATTCGGTGGCAATGCAGGCTCGATTACCAGCCAATAAGAAAGTGAAAATGTTGGAATTGTTAGAGGAAATGTTAGTAAAACAGAAGGTGACGGTGAAGGACATCCAAGTTTTCCTTGCCCATCTTAATTTCGCCTTCAGGGTGGTCAGGGCAGGGAGGACTTTTTGTAGGAGACTGGGACGAGCACTGGCAGGACATCATTTACCTCACCACCATGTCCGCTTGTCGGCTGGGGTGAAGGAGGACTTGCAAATGTGGGCAGTGTTTCTGCCCTCCTTTAATGGAGTCCCATTGGCCAGGGAGGATGACTTTCAGTGGGATGTTCAGATTTTTTCGGATGCAGCAGGCACTGATGGTTTTGGCATATATTGGCAGGGCAGGTGGTATGCTGAGAAGTGGCCTATGCAATGGAAAGATGGTGGGAGGAGCATTCCCTTTTTAGAGCTTTTTCCGGTGCTCATGGCACTGATGCTGTGGGGTGAAGAGCTGGCACATAAGAAATTTCTTTTTCGGATTGACAAAATGGTAGTGGTGAAAATTATCCATAGGCAGTCGGCAAGAGACAAACAGATTTTGAAATTGGTTCGGGTATTTGTGCTGGGCTGCCTTAGACATGATATTGCTTTCAGGGCACTACACATCCCTGGTGTGGACAATGACATTGCCGATGCTTTGTCTCGTTCGCAGTGGGAAAGATTCCATGGGCTGGCCAAGGAGGCGGAAAGGACACCGACCCCGATGCTGGAGCATCTTTGGTATTAATTATTAATTTCGATTTTATATAGCGCCAAATCACCGACAGGTCTCTTAGCGCTTGCTTTGGGAACCCGTCCTGGATTTCCCTGCGAGATAACCCCTACTGGGCATCCCCAAGGTGAAGACCAGGCATCCCATCGCGGTGGGGCCATAGAGGAGATTAAGCAAGCTATTGCCCAGAGTTGCAGAGTGTGAACCCATGATTCGAGTAGGCACCGAGGCGAGAATTATCGAGTCTGTGGACATTTTGAGCTCAAGACCCTGCCGCGTCGGGAATTGAACCCTGGTCCTGGGTCTGACCTCTGCATCAGGGTCTGCCTCCTCTAACCAGTGAGCCACACTTCTCCACGTATGTATGCAATGTTGGGTTATACAATTGGTGGTAGGTTCTTTGTCAGTGGTAACTCGAGCAGCATATGGGCAGGCCTGGAGGGACTTCCTAGCATCAGGAGCCTGTTGCCGGGAGGAAGCATCGAGGAGGTCAGAGGATGTAATACAGTTTATTCTAGACCTAATTGAGAGGGGTCTTTCCAGGGTCACCATCGCCGGGAAATTAGTGGGCATTTCTTTCTTGGGAAAACTCCTGTGGGGTTACTCCCCTTCCGTGGGGGAAGTAGGGAGGAGAATGTTGGAGGGTTGGGCTAGGGAACGGGGCAGGGAGTGTTTGGCACGTAGGCCTTTGTCATGGCAGACTTTGGTGCATTTGTTAGGAGTGTTAACGGTTGTTTGTAGGGATGGTTTTGAAGCATGTTTGTTTTCTACCATTATAGTATGGATGTTTTTTGGGGCTTTTAGAGTCTCTGAGCTTTTAGGTACCAAGTTAAAAAAGGGGGTTCGTTGGCAAGAGGTCTTTTTCTCAGAGAGGGGGATTCATATATGGATGGCCAGCTCAAAAACGGACCAGAGAAGCTTAGGGAAAGGTATCTGGCTGGAGGTAGCTTCCCCTGTTTCTACATGGCCATTGCATTGGGCACAGCGTTGGAGGTCTTTGTCCAGAGGGGAGGGGGGTGAAGGGGTCTTTCAACACGCCGATGGGGGCCGGGTATCGGAGTATCAGTTGCGCATGGTGCTGTGCTACGCTTTGCAGAATATTGGTTTGAATGGGGCACAGTATGGGATGCATTCCTTCAGGATCGGGCCGGCAACGAAAGCTTGCAACCGGGGCTGGTCTTGGGGGGATATTATGCGGCTAGGGCGCTTGTCATCAAACTGTTTCCAACGCTATGTGAGAGGGAATCCGGAGGAGGCACATGTGTCATCCTCTCTGTCATGAGTCTCATATTATTTTTCTTGTTACAGGTCCGGTAGCTGGCCCTAGCTCGTCGGAAATGACCATCTGGATAGTGGGGCATTCATTCATCAAATGGGCACAGGTCCAGGCATGCCGTT